>NC_057796.1:416853173-416865308 GCF_018294505.1 Triticum aestivum
CGGCGCCACCGAGAGAGAGGAGGAGAGGTTCTCCCCCTTGTGCTTCCTCCTCCATGGCCTCCCCCTAGATGGGGAGAGGTTCTCCCTCTAGTCCTTGGCCTTCATGGCGATGATGGCCCCTTCAGGATCCTCCTCCATGGCCTCCGGTGATGATGGCCCCTTCGGCAGGGTGCCAGAGAGGGCCTAGATTGATTTCTCGTGGCTACAGAGGCTTGCGGCGGCGGAAGTTCCGATCTAGGTTATTTTCTAGAGGTTTGGGCATTTATAGGAGAGGTTGGCGTCGAGAACAAGTCAGGGGCCCCACGAGAACTCCATGAGGTACAGGGGCGCGCCCTCCACCCTCGTGGGGCCCACAGGACTCCCCTCTAGTAACTCTTTGTTCCGTTATTTTTTATATTTTCCAGAAAAATTCTTCGTTGATTTTCAACGCATTCCGAAAACTTTTATTTCTGCACAAAAACAACACCACGGTAGTTCTGCTGAAAACAGCGTCAGTCCGGGTTAGTTTTAATCAAATCATACCAAAATGATATTAACTATTGTAAACATGGCATGAATACTTCATAAATTATAGATCCGTTGGAGACGTATCATTTCACGTCAAGGGGGCCCATGATAACCCACAAGTATAGGGGATCGCAATAGTTTTTGAGGGTAGAGTATTCAACCCAAATTTATAGATTCGACACAAGGGGAGCCAAAGAATATTTGAAGGTATTAGCAGCTAAGTTGTCAATGCAACCACACCTAGAGATTAATTATCTGCAGCAAGTAATCAGTAGCAAAGTAATATGATAGTTTTGGTAGTAGTGACAGCAGCAACGGTAACGGTAATAGTGATAGCAGTATTTTGTAGCAAGTGTAATAGTGATAATAGCAATAGTAACTTAGCAAGATCAATATATGATAAATTCGTAGGCATTGGATCGGTGACTTGTTGGATGATATTCATCATGAGACAGTTATAACCTAGGGCGATACGGCACTAGCTCCAGTTCCTCAATATAATGTAGGCATGTATTCCGTAAATAGTCATATGTGCTTATGGAAAGAACTTGCATGACATCTTTTGTCCTACCCTCCCATGGCAACAGCGTCCATATTGGAAACTAAGGGATATTAAGGCCTCCTTTTAATAGAGAACCGGAACAAAGCATTAACACATAGTGAATACATGAACTCCTCAAACTACGGTCATCACCGGGAGTGGTCCCGACTATTGTCACTCCGGGGTTGCCGGATCATAACACGTAGTAGGTGACTCTAACTTGCAAGATCGGATCTAAAACATGGATATAATTATGATAACATAAACGTTTCAGATCTGAGTTCATGGCACCCGGGCCCAAAGTGACAAGCATTAAGCATAGCAAAGTCATAGCAACATCAATCTTAGAACATAGTGGATACTAGGGATCAAGCCCTAACAAAACTAACTCGATTACATGATGGATCGCATCCAACTCCTCACTGACCAACGAGCCTACGAAGGTATTACTCACTCCCGGTGGGGAGCATCATGGAATTGGCGATGGAGAAGGGTTGGTGATGATGAAGAACGAAGATCCCCCTCTCCGGAGCCCCAAACGGACTCCAGATCTGGCCTCCCGATGAAGAACAGGAGGTGACGGCGGCTCCGTCTCGTGGATCACGATAATTCTTTCGCCCTGATTTTTTCTAGAAAAATAGGATTTTATAGCGTCAGTTTCAGGGTCTGCGGGGCCACCAGGTGGGGACAACCCACCTGGGCGCACCAGGAGAGGGGGACGCGCCCTGGTGGGTTGAGCCCACCTAAGTGCCCCTCTCCAGCAGGTCTTGGCTCCCAACATTCTTGTTTATTCTATAAAAATTCCTCGCAAAGTTTTGTTCCATTCCGAGAACTTTTATTTCTGCACAAAAGCAACACAATGGTAGTTCTGCTGAAAACAGCATCAGTCTGGGGTTAGTTTCATTCAAATCATGCGAATTAGAGTCCAAAACAAGAGGAAAAGCGTTACGAAAAGTAGATACATTGGAGACATATCAACTCCCCCAAGCTTAAACCTTTGCTTGTCCTCAAGCAATTCAGTTGATAAACTGAAAGTGAAAAAGAAAAACTTTTATGAACTCTTTTGCTCTTGTTTGCGTAAATAAGCTTAAACAACACCCAGGTTTTCAGCCAACATTATAACTAACCATGACGACAATAACTTTTAAAAATTATATTAACTCATATCAATGACATAATCTGCTAGCGAGCAATAATAAGATATCTCAAACAGCAACACGTTGTCAAAACAACCATGATATAATATGACAATAGTGGTATATCGCTAGCCCTTTCTGAGACCGCAAAACATAAATGCAGAGCACCTCCAAAGTTCAAGCAGCGACTAAACATTGTAATTCATGGTAGAAAAGATCCAGCCATGATGCACCCAACATTAGCTACACACAATGCATAATTCATGACAGCTGTGCTCTCAGGTGCTGGCACTTATTTTAGAAGATGATGACACAACATAAAAATAAATAGATAGTCCCATCGCAGAGGGAAGCAGTGATTTGCAGAGGTGCCAGAGCTCAAGTTTTAAAACAGAGGTAAATGATATTTTGGGACATGCACCCTTCTCATTTACTTCAAGACCATCAGTTATCAATATCTTCCATGCTAAGCATGCTAGTGGCGGTTCCCAAGCGATAAAAGTAAAGGTTTACCCCCCCCCCCTTCACCAACAATCACATTCCATGGCTTGTCTAAAACAACGGGTGCCGTCCAAACCAACAACAGTCCCGGGGGAGTTTTGTTTAATTATTTGCATTTTTGAGTTCAGGACTAGGAATCCCTATTGCCGCCCTTTTCTCGTGCAATGGCGAGTGAATAAACACTCGACCTGAGAATAACCCGCTTAGCATGGAAGATACCGACCACCTCCTGTCGTTCCATGAACGATCCAGGCACACAAAAAAGGATATTTATTTGAAGTTTTTAGAGGTGGCACATGCAAATTTACTTAGGACGGCAGGATAATACCGCATATAGGTAGGTATGGTAGACTCATCTGGAATAACTTTGGGTTCAAGGTTTTGATGTACAAGCAGAATTCCCACTTAGTACAGGCGAAGGCTAGCAATTAGATTAAGAAGCGGCCAGCTAGAGAGCAACAACGGTCATAAACATGCATTACGCATAAGTGATATTGGACACTAGCATGGGTAGGATATGAACACCATGAACATAAATATCATAGAGGCTATGTTGGTTTTGATTCAACTACATGCATGAACATGTGATAAGTCAAGCCACTCGAACATTCAGAGGAGGATACCATATCATCATACTACATCACAATCATTTTAAGGCAATGTTGATATCCAAGATAAATCATTATCCACTCCTAGCTACTCATGCATGGCATGAGAAACTATAATCTCTAATTGTCATTGCAAACATGTTTAATCATAATGGGCTGAATAATAGATACTAGGTTAAACATATTTACACAAACAGAACAGGTCGAGTTCATACCCATTTCTCTCTGCCACGGCCAGTTAATCGAATATCGTCATTACTGCCTTTCACTTGCACGACCGAACGATATGAAAATAATAATAGTACAAGAGTGACGTGGACTAAGCTGGAATCTGCAAAACATTTTATTCGACAGGAGAAGAGAAGGTAAAATGGGCTCTTTATTATATTAACATTTATTAATATGAGAGCCACTCAACATTTTCATCGTGGTCTTCTCCTCGGTAAAACTCGAATAAAAAGAAAAAAAATCAGAGAAACGCACTCAAATATTTTTTGGAGTTTTTGGTTTTCTAGAACAAGCAAATAAAAGGGAAAAGCAAAACGAGAAAAACTATTTACACGGGAAAGCTCCCAACAAGCAAAAGAAGAACAAGGAAAACTTTTTGGGTTTTCTTTTAAGTGCTACTACTAAGCATGCATGGAAAGTAAACTACTACAACTAATTTTTTGGTTTTTCTAAAGTATTTCAAACACACAAGAAGAAAGCAAGGAAATAAATCTAAGCATGGATGATATAATGAAAAAGTGTGAACACCGACAAATGGAATGATATGTGTAAACATGAATGTAATGTCGGTGAGAAACACATACTCCCCCAAGCTTAGGCTTTTGGCCTAACTTGGCAATCGATCAGTAGCTTGGATAGTAGTCGGCGTGGTAGCTCACGGAAGCTCTTGGTGCGGATGCCTCGGCCTGCCGTGCTGCCTCCACCGCCGCATTGTGAGCTCGGGCCTCGCTCTCAAGAACAAAATATCTTCCTTTGCTGTGATAGTCAAAAAGAGCAGGCGCATGCAAATATGTGTGCACAACAGAAGTTTGGTTAAACAACAGATTGTAAGTGAAATCATGAATTTTTCCCTTGAGGATCTTATGACTTTTCAAAGCATCAAAGGCTAAATACTGCGTGAGTAGGATAGGGCCAAAGGACAAAGGTGAAACACCCAGCCCTCGTGCTAAACGTGTGGCATATATTCCACCATAGAAATAGCCACTGTTAGCGTTATGCTGAAGCCTGCGTGCAACAATCGCTCCAAGGTTATAATTCCTTTCACCAGTGAGAGCGGTGTGTATGAGGCTCAAGTCTGGAGCACAAAGCGTACTACAGTCTTGCTTGCCTACTATACATTTCCCGTTGAATAATGCAAAGTACTGAATTGCGGGAAAATGAATGCTCTTTATTCTACCTTGTGTCACTCCCCCCTTTCACCGTAGCAAAGACTAGTCAAGAATGTTTCAAACTCAGCCTTTGGTGGTTCGTCAAGCGAACCCCAAAATGGAAGTTTGCAATGGTTAGCAAAATTCTCTAGTGAGATGGTAAATGGAGTATCATAAAGCATAAAAGACACCCTAGACTCACGAGGATGGAATTTAAATCCTTTGACAAACGATTCAGTGAGAATATGGCGTTGTTCGCACTTATCTGAAATGTAGGGACCGAGACCGGCATTTTGAACATATTGCTCAAATTCCTCCTTAATGCCCACCCGCATCATATAGTCATCGCAAGGCCATAAGCATGTTTTGGTAGCGGCATCTTGTGTGGAACTCTCACTTGGTTCAGCATAAGACCGGCGACCAGAACTGTCACTAGAAGATGCCCCCGAGGATCGCCTCCTCGAAGAGCTCCTTCCAAATAGGTTCATCATGTCCGCGTATAATTTTCTGAAATATTTTGGGTGACAGAAATTTGCCAACAAAACCTTATTAAATTGCTAGCAACTACTCATAGGGATACATAGAGGCCACGGCAAGCATTCAAACTACTTAGAACTCTAAGAATTTAACATGCAACCTCATCTACAACAGCACCAAGAGTAGCTAATTATTCAAAATATAAACCACCAAAACAAAAACTAATTGGACAAACGGTGGAGTTACATACCAAGCAACAATCCCCCGAAACAGTTTCAGGAACGGAGCTTCGGGCAAAGAGATCGAAATCCGCGGGTTTGAGAGCAAGAACACAGGAGAGAGAGCAATGGAGATTTGTTTCTGGAGGTATGTGATGATGTGGTGTGAAGAGATAAGTGAGGGGGCCACGTGGGGACCACAACCCACCAGGGCGCGCCTGGGGGTCCTGGTGCGCCCAGGTGGGTTGTGCCCACCTAGTGCACCTCCCTCTGATATTATTTGCACCCGAAATTCAGAAATATTCAGAAAAAAAAATCGTATTAAATTTCCAGAGCATTCTGAGAACTTTTATTTTTGGGTCATTTTTTTATTGCATGGGAAATTCAGAAAACAGACAAAACATGGCATTTTATTTTATTTAACTAATAAAAACAGAAAACAAAAAGTAGGGACAGAAGGTAGTGCTTACTAAATTCATCAACTTCATACCGCTCAAAAATGATTCATTAATAAGGTTGATCAAGTCTTATTAACAACCACTTTCGATTAGCATGAAACCGAAGAATTTTCGTAAATCACTTAGTTACCTCTCAATGGGGATATGAATGTCCCCAACAATAAGCATTTCATATTTCTTTTTGGCAGTAGGTAGAGGTATTTGAAAACTTCCAATAGTGATTGTCGGATATTTTTCAATAAACATTAATACCATTCACTTGGAATTGTTTCTTCAGAAAGTGCACCGTATGCTCATTACCATTAATATGAAAAGTGACCTTGCTTTTATTGCAATCAATAACAGCCCCTGCAGTATTCAAGAAGGGTCTACCAAGGATAATCGTCGTCCTCGGGCATCTCAAGTATAACAAAGTCAGTCAAAATAGTAACATTAGCAACAACAACGGCCGGGCACATCCTCACAGATACCAATAGGTATGGCAGTTGATTTGTCAGCCATTTGCAAAGATATTTCAGTAGATGTGAGTTTATTCAAGTCAAATCTTTTATATAAAGAGAAAGGCATAACACTAACACCAGCTCCTAAATCACACAAAGCAGTTTTCACATAATTCTTTTTGATAGAGCAAGGTATAGTTGGTATTCCCGGATCTGCCGGTTTTTTAGGTACTCTATCTTTGAAAGTATAAATATAAAGCATAGTGGAGATTTCAGCTTCCGGTATTTTTCTCTTATTAGTGATGATGTCTTTCATATACTTTGCATAAGGAGGCATTTTCAAGATGTCACTCAAGCGAGTACGCAAAAAGACTGGCCTCAGCATTTCAGCAAAGCTTTCAAATTCTTCATCATCTTTCTTTTTAGTTGACTTGGGTGGAAAAGGCATAGGTTTTTGAACACACGGTTCTCTTTCTTTACCGTGTTTTCTAGCAATGAAGTCTCTTTTATCATACCTTTTATTCTTAGGTTGTGGGTTATCAAGATCAACAGGTGGTTCTATCTCAACATCATTACTTTTTCATTATTTGGTTGGGTATCTTCATGAACATCAGCATTATACTTTTCATTATCACTAGGTGGATGTTCATTACCAGATTGAGTTTCAGCATCAGAGATAGAAGTTTCATTTTCATTATCAGGAGGTTTTTCTACTTCACGTTCACTAGAAGCATGCAAAGTCCTATCATTTTTCTTTTTAGAAGGACTAGGTGCAGTGGTGTTATTTCTTTGTGAATCTTGTTCGATTCTTTTTGGGTGTCCCTCGGGATAAAGTGGTTCCTAAGTCATTTTACGTCCTCTAGTTGCAACTCTAACAGCAAATTCATTTTTATTATTATTCATTTCATCAAGCAATTCTCTTTGTGATTTAGCAACTTGTTCTAACTGGGGTTGTACCATAGAAGCATGTTTTCCAACACCTCTAACATCATTTGAGATTCTAAATAACAAGTCACTCAAGCGAGCAATCATATCAGAGTTGTATTTCAATTGTTTCATAACATTTGCATTGAAGTGATCTTGTTTTCTAATGTAGTTTTCAAACTCATAAAGGCATTGACTAGGATGCATATTGTGAGGATTGTCATTATCATTGAATTTCATTAGAGAATTTACCTCTACCACCTTAGGCAGTGGTGGTGTATTAAGCCCATGTATTTCTTCAATAGGAGGTAAATTTTTAACATCCTCAGCTTTAATACCTTTTTCCTTCATAGATTTCTTTGCCTCTTGCATATCTTCAGGACTGAGATATAATATACCCCTCTTCTTCGGAGTGGGTTTAGCCGGTGGTTCAGGAAGAGTCCAATCATCATAATTTTTCAATATGTTATTCAATAATTCTTCAGCTTGCCCAACAGTTTGTTCCCTGAAAACACAACCAGCACAACTATCTAGGAAGTCCCTAGAAGCATCGGTTAGTCCATTATAGAAGATATCAAGTATTTCATTTTTCTTAAGAGCATGATCAGGCAAAGCATTAAGTAACTGGTAAAGACTCCCCCAAGCTTGTGGGAGACTCTCTTCTTTAGTTTGCACAAAGTTAAATATTTCCTGTAAGGCAGCTTGTAATTCTTATGGGCAGGAAAATATTTTTCAGAGAAGTAATAAATCATATCCTGGGGACTACGCACACAACCAGGAGTAAGAGTATTGTACCAAGCTTTAGCATCACCCTTTAATGAGAAAGGAAATAATTTGAGAATAAAGTAATAGCGAGTTTTCTCATCATGAGTAAAAAGGGTGGCTATGTCATTCAACTTAGTCAGATGTGCCACAACAGTTTCAGTTTCATAACCATGGAAAGGACCAGATTCAACCAAAGTAATTAACTCTGGGTCAACAGAGAATTCATAATCCTTATCATCAATAAAGATAATTGAAGTAGCAAACTTAGGATCACATTTCATTCTAGCATTCAGAGATTTTTCTTTATACTTGCATAGTAATTTCTCTAGATCATCTCTATCCTTACAAGCAAGAATATCTCTACTTGTCTCCTCATTCATAACATAACCTTCCGGTACCTTAGGCAATTCATATCTAGGAAGGCTAGTTCTAGCAGTTGTTTCAGGAGTTTCAGTTTCAAGCTCATCATCAGATTCAACAACACCATGTTGTATAACTCTAGCAATTTGTTCATTACGAAATTCACCAAGTGGCACATCATTATCATTAAGCAAGGTACTAGTATCATCATAAGCATCATTCAGAGTAGAAGTAGCATCATCAATAACTTGCGACATATTGGAATTGATAGCTTGTGGTGGTGTTGCAAGTTTACTCATAACAGAAGGTGAATCTAAAGCAGAACTGGATGGCAGTTCCTTACCTCCCCTCGGCTTTGAGGGATAAATCTTAGTCTTAGGATCCTTCAGATTCTTCATAGTGATAAATTGATAATAATCCCAAGTGACTCAACAAATATAGCTATGCTCCCCGGCAATGGCGCCAGAAAAAGGTCTTGATAACCCACAAGTATAAGGGATCGCAACAGTTTTTGAGGGTAGAGTATTCAACCCAGATTTATAGATTCGACACAAGGGGAGCCAAAGAATATTTGAAGGTATTAGCAGCTGAGTTGTCAATTCAACCACACCTGGAGATTAATTATCTGCAGCAAGT
Organism: Triticum aestivum; assembly: GCF_018294505.1. Classification (NCBI taxonomy): domain Eukaryota; kingdom Viridiplantae; phylum Streptophyta; class Magnoliopsida; order Poales; family Poaceae; genus Triticum; species Triticum aestivum. The sequence continues at coordinate 416,862,121 of NC_057796.1, forward strand.
AATAAGTAGCAAAGTAATATGATAGTTTTGGTAGTAGTGACAGCAACAAGAGTAACGGTAACAGTGATAGCAGTATTTTGTAGCAAGTGTAATAGTGATAATAGCAATAGTAACTTAGCAAGATCAATATATGATAAATTTGTAGGCATTGGATTGGTGACTTGTTGGATGATATTCATCATGAGACAGTTATAACCTAGGGCGATACGGCACTAGCTCCAGTTCATCAATATAATGTAGGCATGTATTCCGTAAATAGTCATACGTGCTTATGGAAAGAACTTGCATGACATCTTTTGTCCTATCCTCCCATGGCAACGGCGTCCATATTGGAAACTAAGGGATATTAAGGCCTCCTTTTAATAGAGAACCGGAACAAAGCATTAAGACATAGTGAATACATGAACTCCTCAAACTACGGTCATCACCGGGAGTGGTCCCGACTATTGTCACTCCGGGGTTGCCGGATCATAACACGTAGTAGGTGACTATAACTTGCAAGGTCGGATCTAAAACATGGATATAATTATGATAACATAAACGGTTCAAATCTGAGTTCATGGCACCCGGGCCCAAAGTGACCAGCATTAAGCATAGCAAAGTCATAGCAACATCAATCTTAGAACATAGTGGATACTAGGGATCAAGCCCTAACAAAACTAACTCGATTACATGATGAATCTCATCCAACTCCTCACCGACCAGCGAGCCTATGAAGGAATTACTCACTCCCGGTGGGGAGCATCACGGAATTGGCGATGGAGAAGGGTTGGTGATGACGAAGAACGAAGACCCCCCTCTTCGGAGCCCCAAACGGACTCTAGATCTGGCCTCCCGATGAAGAACAGGAGGTGACGGCGGCTCCGTCTCGTGGATCGCGATAATTCTTTCTCCCTGATTTTTTCTGAAAAAAATAGGATTTTATAGCATCGGTTTCAGGGTCTGCGGGGCCACAAGATGGGGACAACCCACCTGGGCGCGCTAGGAGAGGGGGGCGCGCCCTGGTGGGTTGTGCCCACCCAGGTGCCCCTCTCCGGTAGGTCTTGGCTCCGGAAATTCTTGTTTATTGTAAAAATTCCTCGCAAAGTTTCGTTCCATTCTGAGAACTTTTATTTCTGCGCAAAAACAACACCATGGTAGTTCTGCTGAAAACAACGTCAGTCCGGGGTTAGTTTCATTCAAATCATGCAAATTAGAGTCCAAAACAAGAGGAAAAGCGTTACGAAAAGTAGATACGTTGGAGACGTATCAGTCCACGAGGCGCCCACAAGGTCGGACCACCCTCCCGGGGGGTAGGGCGCGGCCCCGACCTTGTGGAGGCCTCGTGGCTTTTCTGGCCCAACTCTTTTGCTTCGGGGGCTTCTTCTGGTTCATAAAAAATCATCGTAAATTTTCAGGTCATTTGGACTCCGTTTGATATTCCTTTTCTTGAAACTCAAAAACAAGGAAAAAACAGAAAGTGGCACTGGGATCTAGGTTCATAGGTTAGTCCCAAAAATCATATAAAATAGCATATAAATTCATATAAAACATCCAAGATAGATAACGTAATAGCATGAATACTTCATAAATTATAGATACGTTGGAGACATATCAGCGCGCGAGAACCATTCCGTCTTGCCCTGTCGTTCCATTCTCGATCTCCTACCTCGGCTTGCCTCTTTCGGTGAGGAAAGTTCCAGTCTCGGCACTGATGTTGTTTGTTGAGAGAATGGCCAGGTACCCTGCCACTTGGCAGGCTTCTCTTCTTTCCCGAGGTGAACGGCTTGCCCTTGTGTGACACGTTCTGTCCGCCATGCCCGTCCATATTTTGTTGGCCATGACGCTCTCACCGTCCATTCTGAAGCTTGTGACGCAGATCATTAGAGATTTCCTTTGGCACAGACGGCGTGAGGCCAGGGCGGGGAGCTACCTCGTCAGCTGGGCCAAAATCTGCCAGCCGTTGGAACTTGGAGGTCTGGGCATGCGTGGTCTCCAGCGTACAGGCATCGCCCTTCGCGTGCGCAGGCTCTGGCTGCGAGCAATTGATCCATCGAGGCCGTGGCACCATCTTCCTCTCCCTACCACGACACGCAGGACATCTTCAGGGCTTCCACTTCCTGGACTTTGGGGGACGACACGACTTCTAAGTTCTGGCTTGACCATTGGATCGACAGTCGTTCCATTCGTGAGATCGCTCCCACCCTATTTTCCCTTATGCCTCGTCAACACCTCAACCGTCGCCTAGTCTGTGATGACCTCCACTTGTGCTCTTGGATCTAGGACATCCATGGCGCTCTCAGCATGGTGGACACTATCAAGTACATCTCTTTCTCGCAGCGCCTACACAATGTCAACATGTTGCCCGAGCCAGACTGCTAGCTATGGTGTTGGACTGACAACATGGTATATTCCGCGAGCTCTTTCTACATGGCCATGTTCCAGGTATGTATCCCCGACCCGGACTAGCACCTAACCTGGAAGGGTTGGGCCCCGACAAGCGTCAAGTTCTTCCTATGGCTTGAGCACCTTGATAGATGCTGGACTGCAGATCATCTCAGAAATCTTGGCCTTCCGCACCCTTCTAGTTGCATGCTTTGTGATCAAGAGGCTGAAACGATCCACCATCTCCTTGTGGGTTGCGTCTTCTCTAGGCAAGCTTGGTACCATGTGATTTCATTGTGCCGCTTCACTGCCATGCCACCGGATGTGACAACAACGCTCTTCGATTGGTGGGCTGCGGCGTCGGCATCCTGCCCTCCCAGTTTGCGCAAAGGATTTGACTCCATTATCCCTCTCTGTGTCTGGGTGATTTGGTAACATCGGCTTGGTTGCATCTTCGATGGCAAGCAGGCATCCATCCCCAGCCTAGTGACATCCATCCAAGGCGAAGCACAGGCATGGACTAATGCAGGAACCAAAGGGCTACATTTGATTTTTGATGTAAATTAATTCTAGGCTAGGGGCTAAGCACCCCCGTCTACTCCTTGGGTTTGCCTCCACGCCATCTTGTGTACGCGGCTTGGCAACCCCCTAACTCTGTTCTTTGCTTCCCTCTATCAATGCATTGATACGCTCCACCCGTATTGGCGAAAAAAATAGTGTACTTAGCAATCATGTTTCAGAAAGAATTAAATCGGACATATACTCTGTTTGGTGTAGTGAAACATGTTTCATTTTGCGCCCTTTCATGTGAAGTTACTACTTCA
>NC_057796.1:416865558-416869872 GCF_018294505.1 Triticum aestivum
GAATCCGTCCTGCCACCGCGGAAACAACATGGTTGAGTAACCTCGATTCAACAACCCATGTCAGATTCTTTCAGTTGGTGTGTAAACACAGAAATCTTTCGATACTTCGGCATATGTATATCTGAACATTAGTCAGATGATCTGACCAGAATAGACATCATATTTTGTTGGATTAAATTGCACCGAAGTCGCCTATTTTAGTATTCAATCTGGTCATTCTGGTTTCATTCTAAATGGGATTCAACCAAAATTTGAATTTTGTTTGAACCTACCCGATATTGAAGGGTCGCCACCGCCTTCTTTGAGACTAAAAGTCATCCCCGTTTTCACCGGAACATAAAGTTCATTGTAATGGGTGAAATCTCGGTGAAAAATGTCGAGCCTTCGAAATTATTAGCCTCAAGTTCATGAGACCATTATAATTCACGAGTAGCGTACTTGGCAACCGTGTGTGAGACCTCGGTGATCATGAGTTTAATCGGATCAAACGAACTAAGCACAGATTCATTCACGAATGATATGATTCAGCACTTAGAAACGAAGTCCAACACAAACTTCACATGTCCAAGACTAAGATACGTTTGGAATTGTGGACATGGCAAACATGCATGCATGTGCCAAGGACCTGCCAAACAGCCAAAGGATCAAGAAGCGTTAATGTCGTGGGCGCTCAGGCTGAGCCGAAGAGCATCTGGGCGTGCGGGGTGAGGTCCTTGTGCGCCTCCTTGATGGTGCCCTCGGCGACGCCGGTGGCGACGGACACGTCCTTGACGGACCTACCGGCGCCCGCGCGCTGCACGACCATGTAGATGATGGCGGCGGCGACGGACTCCGGGTTGCGGCGCACGTCGAGCCCTTCCTCGACCCTCCGCACGGCCTCCTGCGCGTCGCGCACCTCCTGGTTGCCCAGGCCGAGCCGGGAGCAGAAGCGGCGCAGGTAGTCGGATGCGCTGACGACGCCGATGTCCATCACCTGGCCGTCCTCCTCCCCGAGGAGCTTCTTGATGTGCGTCGTCATCTTGCCGACGTCCTTCTTGGCAGCCACGCCCCCGGCGGTGACGGAGGCGAGCTCCTTGTACGTGCGCGGCATGCCGAGGTTGCGGCAGGCGATGTAGAGGCAGGCGGCATAGACGGAGTTCCGCTTCCGGCCGCGCGGGCAGCCCTTGGCCTCGTCCAGCTTCTTGAACGTCTCCTTGGCCAGGTCCCGGATGGTGGCCACGAGGCCGAGCCGGTCGGCCATGTCGGAGATGCCGCGGAAGCCGTCGACGAGGGTGTTTTCGGAGGCCGACCCCGCGTCCGGCACCGACATCCTGGGCGGGGCCTTTGTCGCCACGCCGGTGGCGGAGGACTTCTTGGGCTTGTTGGTGTAGTCGATGACGGTGGCGAGCTTGGCGGCGAGGAAGGGGTCGCCGGAGGCGCCGACGCGGCTGGGGTCGCGGTCCTCGCCGCCGCCGTCGTCGGCGAAGCTGCGCCACTCGGAACCCTCGTCGATGTAGTGCGCGTCGAGGACGAGCGCGCACTCGGTGCAGATGGTGTCGCCGGTGCCGTGGTCCAGGACAACCTCCGTCGCGCGGCGGCAGTCCGGGCAGTACACGCGCTCGTCGGCCGCGGAGCAGGTGCTGGCGTACATGGCTGCTGCTGCCGCCGCCGCCGCCGTGTGCGCAGTTTTGGGATGGATGTGGCGACGGGTTGGGGAAAAGGGTCTGAGAAGGTTGGATTGGGGGCCTGGGGCGAAAAGTCCATTCTGCACCCGAGCTCATATGCTCCCGCATGAACAGTAAAATCGAAAAAAATTCAAAACAAATTCTAAAAATTCTAAATTTTTTTTGAGAGAAACATTGACAAAAGTTCTAAGTGCCTGCAAAAATTCATCATGAAATCACATTCCTGTAAGGCGTGGCAAAAAAACAAATTCAGTGCTTCAAAATGCGTTTGAAAGTAGCTTTTTTCAGAGTACTGTTTTTGTTTTTTTTGCCACGCCTTCTAGAAATGTGATTTCATGACGAATTTTTGCAGGCACTTAGAACTTTTGTCAATGTTTCTTTCAAAAAAAATTGGAATTTTTTTTATTTTTCTTCGATTTTACTGTTTACCCGAGCTCATTTGAGCTGGGGTGCAGATTAGCCGCGTCCGGCCTTGGGCTGATATTTATGGACGCATAGGTCGGTTCGTGGGGCTAGTTTGGAGCTGGGCACGAGTTCGACTCGGTTTTGCACGGCGGTGATTCTTTTGCGAGAAGTTTTTACAGTCATGCATTTTATTTCTTTTTTTTTAGAAATATGCATTTTATTTCGTGTACAACCATATTTTTAAATAGCTGAGCTATAGCCTTTTTAACAGGGTGCTGCTAAATGACCGCTTCACAAATAACCCGCTATAGTGGACGCGGACGTTTGGTCTATGGGTACATATGTACCCTATATGAATTTTTTTTAGTAATTCAATGAAAAGTCAAAAAATTATAAAAATATGTTTGAAATAAATTTCACCTTCCATTGTACCCGTGAGAAAAGTTTCAAAAAAGGAGAATTCCTCTTTGACTTCTTTTAAAAAATGACAATTTTTTAGCCAAAATAGCATGAATAGTGACCTATAATAGCAAATAAATTTTATCTTTTTCGCTGTGAAGTCAACGTTGGTTTTTCTTTTGTGAAAATTTATATACTAGTGCGCAAGTAAGTCAAGTTTATTCTAAAAATAGTTCTAAACTATTTTGACTTTTTGTTTAATTATTTAAAAAATCCTCATATAAAGTGCATATACAACCAGAAACCAAGGTGTATTTCCCGGCTATAGCTCCGCCATAGCTGATTTGAAAGTTTTCATAGTCCGCTATTTAAAACATTGTATACAACACAAACTGCTACTCGCTGTCCCATAAAAATCATTGTCCTCCTCGTACCCGTGGAAGTCCGGCCTTTGTAAACACGCCGACACCACCCACAGTCGGTTTTGGCACCACAAAATTTGTAAACACAACTCCACAGTCGGCTTCGGTCGAGAGATTTTTCTTTTTTCTAAACAGAGAACGAGGGTTCACACTCGATCCTTCTCCAGCGCCGCCGCCGCTGAAGCACTTCCGTCGCCGGCGGACTAAATCAAAGCTTCGCATCGTCCCCTCCACCGGACTGCGCGTGCAGTGAAGGTCTTGATCCCCTTCTCCCCGCTCCCCGGTTCGATTTCCAGTAGATCTGCTTCCTCCTCCTCCTCCTCCTCCTCCTCCTGGAAGAAAAGGCAAGTCATTTCTTGTTCAGGATCAATCCCAGCTGACACCGTTCTATCCAATTGACACACAGGGGTTTGTATTTTCGGTGGTAGCAAGCGATTTTGGGGATAAAGATGGCAAGCAACAAGAGGAGGAAGGTTGTGGCCGCGTCGCTGATGCCGCCGTTAGCCGAGTCGCTGCTGCTGCCGCCGGATGAGCTGATGACGGAGGTGTTCCTACGGCTACCCGTCAAATCCATCCTCCTCTTCCGGGCCGTCTGCCGCTCCTGGGCCGCGCTGCTCTCCTCCGACGAGTTCTGCAGCCTCCACAGGGCCAAGGTCGAGGCCGAGCCAGCACCGCCACCCAAGCTGCTATTCATCTCGCCGGCCGCAAGCTTCGACTCCACGGGGATTTACTCGTGCTCGCCATCAGGTGATGGGCTACTGTTCAGTCTCCGCGACGTGCGTGGTGACCATGTGGACATGACGCCTGCGCCGTGCCGCGGCCTCACCCTCTTGCACGACGCCGTGGAGCCAGCCTACTATGTTTTCAATGCGACCACACGGGCCGTCACCCGGCTGCCGCCTTGCCAAGATTCCTTCATGGCCACTGCTGGTCTCGGATTCGATTCCAGGAGGAGAGAGTACAAGGTAGTGAGGTTGTTTTTCGAAAAACACTTCGGGGTTGATAATATCAAGTGCGAGGTGTACGTCCTTGGTGGCGAGCACGGGGATCGCTGGATGCCGGCTGCCGGTGGTGTGCCCTTTAGGTTCCGCAAGTTTGCCGCTGCTGCGATAATCGCAACACAGAGTGAAGCTAAGCTGATGCCAGTGTTCGCGAGTAAATAGAAAAAACTACCAGTTTACAGACTAAGGTTTTAAAAAACTACCAACTTTTAATTTTTCTCAAAAACCTACGAGTCGCATGGTTCGCTGTTTCAAAAAACCCAAAACACCCGTGACTAGCCATTTAACCGTTTTTCTGACCGTCTGGACCCACATGTCAGGCCACCTGGCCACGCGCGCTCACGGCGCAGCCGTTGACGGCCATTAGCCCGTGCGGTCCGGTGGGAACCAAAGCCGCCGGTCGGTCGCACTCGCTCTCCCTCT
>NC_057796.1:416870206-416877889 GCF_018294505.1 Triticum aestivum
GGTTGGCGATGGCGGCGCCGCAGCGAAATGGCGTCAGCGGCGAGCTTTTGAGGCAAGGCGTCACCGGTGAGGAGGGCGGTGGACATTCAGCAGTTCAGGCATGGCTAGGCAGCTCTAGCTTCCCAGTGCAGCGGTCGCCGCGGCCATCACCGCCCGTGGCTCAGGTGGGTCGAGAGAGCTCAGATCCGGAAGTCCGCCTGCTAGGGCAGTGACCAAGTCCATCCACGCGGATCCAGATGGCAGCCACAGGTGGGCGTCCGCGTTTGGTGGAGTGAGGTAAGAAATTTCAGTAGCAGTTACAGTTTTAGTTGAGATTTTAAAATTAGGGTTAGAAGATGATAGTTTTAGGTTTAGTTAGGTTTAGAAGATAGTGCGGTATTGGGAATGAGCAGTGTAATTGTTTGTTGGCATGCTTATGCAGTTTAGTAATGTTCAGTACATTTCATCATTGTTTTAAGCTTCAGTTAATTGAAACATGAATGTTTGTCAATTAAATCTCCTACAGCTTAGATGAAGACATCTGGGAAATGAGGCTGCATTTCCAAGGAACAGATAATATGGAGAGAAAGTATTCGGTTTCTTCAGATATTAGTTATCTGACCATATTAGCATTGGCTGAGTTGGAGGGGTATGGAATGGAGGCTTTTCTGACTTATGTAAAGGAAGAGGGAAAGGGCTTGGAGGGGGTGGAGGTCCTGGATAGTGAGGAGGCATTAGAGCAAATGCTTGACTTATTTGTTGATAAGAAGATCCTGAACATCACTGTCAGAAAGCCTACTGATCCAAGCCCAGCAGATGTTAATATGGATCACAGCTTGCTTGAGGAACAGATTCCCATTAGTAATGTTGGTGAGGAAGTTGTTTATAGTGTTTCCCAACAAGGTGTCATGTATCCACTCCAGAATGCAACTTTGGCACCAGAAATCCCTGAGGAGCCCTATCTTAACACACAACATAGTTGTAATTTGAACAAGGGGAAAAATGTTGTGGAAGAAGAAGAAGATGTAGAAGTAGAACATGAGGAAGATGAAGATGAAGATGAAGATGAGATGGACAAATCTTCGTCAGATTTTGAGTTTTTTAGGGATGATTACAAAGGGCAAACAATATCATACAAGGCTTGGTGTAGGGGTGAAGATGAGGCTGGCACAGGGTCAAGTCATAAGCCTAGGGAAGAGGAAGATACTGCAGAGCACTATTGTGGAGCAAACTCAGAACCATCAGAGTTTTGGGAGGAAGACCAAGTCCTTTCTGAACATGAAGAACCCTCAGTTGTACCAGAGAAAGGAGCAAAGAAGCTTAAGCCTATCAGAAAACCAGGCCCAACTATCAACTCACACAGTGAGCCTGAAAACATCAAGTTTGAAGATTTTGTGCCTGAACCTGATGAATACTGCTTTCCAGGTGATTTTGGCCTTAGTGATGAAGAAGAAGTTCCAAGGTTGCCTTCTGGTAGGAAGAGAAGGTTGAAGAAGAGGAAGGAGAGGAGGTGGTATGATCCATCAGTCCCTGATGCACATGAGCAGTTTGCATTGCATTTGTGCTTCCTAAATGTTGTGGAGTTCAGAGAAGCACTAAGAAATTTCCATGTCAGGACACTTAGGAATTTTGAGTATCACAGAAATGAACCAACTAGGGCTATTGCTTGGTGCTCTGATAGAAAGCAAGGTTGTCAGTTTTACATAGTGGCCTCTAGAATAGCTAATGAGTCAACTTTCAACATCAAGAAGATGAATTTGGATCACACTTGTGGAGCAAGTGGAGAGAGCACCAAGGTTACAGTCAATTGGGTTGCCAAGGTTTGTGAGGATACCATTAGATCAAACCCTGGAGCTGGTGTTGAGACAATTCTGTCATACACAAAGAAAACATTTGGTGTTCATGTGCCTAAAAGCTTGGCATATAGGGCAAGGAAGCAAGCACTTGAAGTTGTGCAAGGAGATCACAAACTCCAATATCACAGACTAAGGGACTATCTCCAGTGTGTGCTAGATACTAATCCAGGCAGTAGATGCATAGTGACAACAAAAGAGGACCTAGAAAATCCAGCTCCTACCCCCAGGTTTCACTACATGTTCTACTGCCTTTTTGCATGCAAAGAGGGCTTTCTAAATGGATGCAGGCCATTCATAGGTACATGATCCTTACACATATATCTAATATGGTTGCATTCATGTTATTTACAACTAATGTGATCATATTTTCAGGTTTAGATGGTTGCTTCATCAAACTCAGCACTGGACAACAAATATTGGCAGCTACTGGCAGGGATGCGAACAACAACATCTTCCCCATTGCATTTGGTGTTGTTGACAAGGAAGAGATAGACAGCTGGACATGGTTTCTCACACAGCTTAGAACTGTTATTGGGAGTGGGAACAAGTTTGGCAAGTACACAATTATGTCTGACAGACAAAAGGTATGTGCTCCACTTCTCTTGACCACCACACTTTAAACTTACCATCATACTTAGCCATCATAATTAACAGGGATTGTTGAATGCAATCAATGATGTATTCCCTGACTCCCCACAAAGGTTTTGTCTTAGACATATATATGCAAACTTCCAATCTGCTGGTTTTAGAGGGGAGGAACTCAAGAAACACTTAGATCAAGCTGCCTATTCCTTCACTAAGAATGGTCATGAAAAAGGGATGGAAAATTTGAAGAAAGAAAGTTTTGAAGCTTGGCAGTGGTTGTCACAGATACCAGACCATACATGGGCTAGATATAAAATGGATACTGTTTGCAAAACTGACCTGGTTGTTAGCAACCTTAGTGAAGTTTTCAACGGGATTATATTGGATGTTAGGAACAAGCCAATCAGGACTATGCTGGAGGGCATAAGAACAAAGTTGATGATCAAGTTTCAGAAAATCAGAGAGAAAACATAGTCATGCAGATGGGAGATCACACCAACGTACTCAGAAATTTTAGAAGAAGCCAAGAAGTGGGCTAAGTATTGTGATGCATACATGGCAGGTCCAGGGATCTGGCAAGTGACTAGTAGCTCTGAGAACACATATTGTGTTAACTTGAACAACCATACCTATGAATGTAGGAGGTGGGACATGACAGCTGTGCCTTGCAGTCATTCCATTGCCGCAATGCAGAAAGTGAAGCTACATCCTGAAGACTTTGTCAATGCTTTCTTCAAAAAGCCCATGTACTGTGAAACATACAAGCATATAATTTTCCCAGTTCCAGGTCCTGACCACTGGCCTCATACACCTGGAGATGACATATCTCCACCAGTGTTCAAAGAAAAGAAGGGCAAAAAGCAAACTGCCAGAAGGAAAGGTGTATTTGAGGTGCCAGCAAAAAAGGACACCTCAAGAATTGGTACTGTCACATGTAGCAATTGCAAGAAGCAGGGTCATAGGTTCAACAATTGTGGTGACCCTTTGAAGCCTAAGTTTCAGATGAGGATGAACAAGCATCAGGTCATTTGAGGCCATGTTTCATTTCAGATTATTGTCTCATTTCATTGTTAAATTTCTTACAATGTTTCTTAATTGTGTAGGAAAATAGAGCAAATTACTCTCAAGCTGGTTCTTCTATGGCTACAAATGCTCAGAGGCCTCCAAGAGTACCTGCTGCTACTGCACCTGAACCAAGACCAGCTACAGCAAGAGCTACAACTTCTGCACCTTCACCAGCTCCAGTTGCTACTTCTAGGGGAAAAAGGGCTGCTTCAACTATTACAGCACAAGGAGCACCAGCTAAGAGGAGCAGGCCTAAAACTTCTTCTGCTGCTAACACTTCTTCTCCTGCTAAGAACACCAGATCATCTACAGCTTCTCCTGCTAAGAACACCAGATCTTCAAGTGCACAGAGAAGAACTTTCATTGCACCAAGGCAATCAAATTCAACTGTTGTCCAGGAGGGGTCAAAGAGGATCAGGAAGCCAAGTGGGAGGCTGAAAGACTATTTTTATGCAAGTGGTAACTAGCTCTTGGATTTGGGTAACTTGAGTTCATTTGGTATGGTTCTGTTTGTGTCAGTGAACAAATATGGATGGATTTGGGTCTACTATGGTCTGTAATGACTATACTTTATTTTGTTTCAGAGATATTCAGTCAGTTGACCTACCATGGTTTGTAATAACTACTATGCAGTGTGTTCATTCAGACAGTCATTCCTGTGTTGATTCAGTCAATACATTTCAGTCAGTGTATCTTCTGTCTGTTAATTCAGTCAGTACATTTCATATCCACTGCATAATTTCATTGAGAGTAGCATAAATACATAGATACATTGGTTCAGAGTAACATCAAACACCAGTTATTACATAGAATAGAGTAGATCTTACATAGTACACCAGATCTTACATAGAACACCAACATAGAAAGATAGATAGATAGGTATATAGATGGATGAGATGAGATTGACATATCAGTCATAGCGCTCAAAGAAACGGACCCACTTGGCCCTAGTTGCTGGATGAGGAGCCATGACTGCCCTCATCCTTGCCCACCTAATGATCTCCATGAATGACCTTCCCCTGCCACCAGTGAAAACCAGCTCTAGTTCTTCATCATTGCACTTCTGCAGTACCTTGTCGGAGAGTCGGCGGTTGAACTCCTCTTGCTGCTCATCCTGGGCCGCCTCTAGTGCCCTCTGCCTGCGCCTCCTCCTCCTCCTCCTCTGTGCTGCTGCTGCTATCCTAACCACCACAGCCTCCCCCTCTTCCTCTGTGACATCTCCCATGTCAGGATCCATCTGTAGGGTTTCTTTTCGGTGGCGGCTGGTGGAGTCATTGGGAAACGGTGGGGGTGGGGAGGGGTTTATATTGACAGATGGATGGGGTTGGGTTTAGTAGGCCTAGGGTTGCATTTGGTCAGAGACTAGTGGGCCACTAAGCCCAATTACCCACAGAAATAATATATGTAGGCTAACAAATAACATATAAAAGATATAAGATCAAGTTGAACACTTAATAGCATACAAGATCCATTTCCACAACTTAGTATCATAAGAGATCCATTTCCACAACTTAATAGCATAGGAGATCCATTACAACACTTAATAGCATAGGTGATCCATTACAACTTAACAACATAGGAAATAAGGTTCTTACACTAGGTTAAACTTCACATTCCCCCCAAAATGTACACCCATAATCACTTGCAGTCATGCCAGGCCACATCCTTATATAAAGGCCTTTGGATGTACTTACTTCACCAACATATCACAGCAAGTTGAAGACCCAAGGATGGCCTTGATTTGCTCTAACTTCTCCTTGCTGCCATACCCTTCTTTCAGCAGCTCAGCAACAACAAGCTCAAGCTTTGCCTTCTCCTTCTTAAGAACATCTCTGTCAACTTCAACATCCTTCATAGCCTTCCTAGTGTTCTTGATGATATCAGCTTGGCTCTGCAAAATGCACCTCTGCTCTTTTGCAAGTTTGAGCTTTTCCATCTGCACCTCCAACATAGCTTTCTCCTCTAGCTCCTTCTTCTTCTTCTCAAGTTCTTCCTCCTCCACTTGTTTCTGGTACACCTGCTTGTCCACCCTACAATCCTGCCAATCAAACATCTTGGATACATCATCAACAAGCTTGGTGTACTCAATGCAAAGCTTGTCATTTTCAGTCCTAAGCTTGGCCAACTCCCTTTCATGTTCACTCTTAAGCCTGGCCAACTCCTTCTCAAACTTCTCCTTGTCCTGTACCCTTCCAAAGTTCTGCTCATGGAACATCTCCCATAGCTTGCACAAACATCTCTGAAGAACAGTTGGCCAAGGCCCATCAACCCACTCTACAACACCACAATTCACACAATTTTCCTGCATTTATAAATGTGATAAGTTATTACAAATGGACTAGGAGCTTATTTCAATTCCATGATTAACTTGTATAGACTTGATATTTTCTAACAATGCATAACATAAATGAGATATGATAAGTAATTACAATGCCATGATTAAGTTTCCAAAGTAACAAAAATACATATCTGACTATCATATCAAACAAAGTGCTGCATCATATCAAACAGCAGTGAACATACATAGCAGAAAAGTTTATTGGCATCTAACCTGGACTGAGCAGCCATAGAAACGCCTTCCTGTTACAGGCCCTTCAAAAGCAACACGCTTAATAGGCCTCATTTGGTGCAGAATGCACTTGGGATGAGCAAGCTCAAGTTGGCCACAGAAAGGGGGCTCCACAGTGGTGTCTAGTTCCTCCTGCAACCAAAATAACCAACAAACACTAGTTTCAATCTCCACTCAACACCAGAATCAACTTGCACGGTTCATTAAACATGAACACTAAAAAAATCCCCAACTTAGCATGAACCCTAACACTGTATAGAGATGAACCCTAGCTTACAGCAATCCTACAATCAAACCCCAGCCTCACTTTTGAACAAGAATCCTACAACAGCAACACTACACTTAGCAAGATCCATGGCGGTAGCCTCGGCCTACTAGCACCTAACCCTAACCCTAGGTGGCAAAGAACTTACCATAAGTCCCATGTCCATGCTGACGACCTCGCACTCCTCCTCCGAGCTCGTTTCCTCGTCGTTCCAGGAAGGCATGGCGGCAAGGAAGTCGACGTCGACCGACCTCAAAGACGGCGAGCGGCGGCGAGCTCGTACTGGAGCAGGGGAGTGGGAGCAGGGGAGAGAGCGAGCAACGCGTGGGAGCAGGGTGGGGTATTTACACTGGTTCCAACCTGACCGGACCACATGGGCTAACGGCCGTCAACGGCCGCGCCGTGAGCGTGCGTGGCCAGGTGGCCTGACATGTGGGTCCAGACGGTCAGAAAAACGGTTAAATCGCTAGTCACGGGCGTTTTGGGTTTTTTGAAATAGCGAACCACGCGACTGGTAGGTTTTTGAGAAAAAATAAAAGTTGGTAGTTTTTTGGAACCCTAGCCTGTAAACTGGTAGTTTTTTGCTATTTACTCCAGTGTTCGCAGACGGATTTCTGCATTGGGTTATCGACTCGTCTCTTTTCCTCACAAAGCCAAGAGCTGCCGTCTTATCGTTCTCCGTTGCAGATGAGACCTTTAGATGGTTCAGGTCACCGCCGTTTGAGGAGGCATCAGGAGGGCAGTTGGTGGAGATTGCTGAGCACATGTGTATGATCCGGCCACCAATCTTCGAGGTTCCAGGAGTGCACCTGGTGGAGCTTGATGACCACTTGTGTATGGTCCGGGACCTCCGTCCTGATACTAGTATTATGGATATTTGGGAAATGCAGGACTGTAACTCTGGTGATTGGACGTTGGCACATGGCATTGATTTGTTACAACATGTTCAAAGAGGTTTGATGGAGCCGCAAATTATTAGAGTCATTGGTTCTGTTGGCAATTGTGGATCAAGGAACAAGGTAATCTTGGCTACATCCAAACGCAAGGTGATTACCTATGACCCAGTATCTGGAACTCTGGAAACCGTTCTTGCAATCAGGAGTCAATTGCAAGAAACCACCACATTTGTGGCTAGGTTTGCAGGAAACTACCAAGTCGTTAATATGTTGCAAAAAACACCATAAAATCTCTTAACCCGTTGCAAAAAGCACTGAACAGCCGTTTAGCCTCATTTGATCTCTTTTCCGACAGGTGGGCCCCAAAAACGCTGACGTGGCATGACAGGCAGGCAAACGGCGCCGTTTGGAACAAAACGCTCAAGTCGCCGCGCCGGTCGGTCCTTATCAGACAGCCCCCCCCCCCCC
>NC_057796.1:416878260-416882466 GCF_018294505.1 Triticum aestivum
TCCTCTCTCGCCCCTGCTCGCCACCGGTGATGGCCACCTCGCGTGGCGGTGATGATGGCGGTGGCGGTGGTGCTGGCGATGCATCTCGTGGCAGTGGTGCTCCTGCAGATCCAACAGAGGTTTGCGGCAATTCAAACCCATCTCAGGCTCCGCCTCTTCCATAGCCGCCGTCGCCGTCTTACTGTGTTGAGTACGCGGCGGCGAGGGCATTCGCCAAGGCCGTGATGGAAGATCCAGAGGGGAGCCATCACTACGCATCCTCCTTCGGCGGTGTCTCATAAGTTTTCTCTTTCCGTACCCCGATTTGGTTTCTAGGGTTAGGGTTCTAAGTGTTTGTGATTCTAGTGTTATAGGATTACTGTTGTAGGTTGTTTATGTGGTCAGACATGTAAGTGAAGTGTTTATGTAGTTCTAGGGTTCTAAGTGTATGTAGTGGGCACCTAAACATTAACTGAAATTACTGAATGTTAAACTCAATTTGAACCTACTCAATTACATGAAATTACTGAATGTTAAACTCAATTTCAACCTACTCAATTACTGAATTTACAACTGAATATTTAAATGAAAATGTTACTGAATTTATAACTGAATCATGTACTGAATTGTTAAGTGAACAAATTACTTTAACTGTATTTTGGACTGAAACTTTAACTGAAACTGTATTTTTAATTGAATCTTTAGTTCAATCTTTAAGTGAAACATTAACTGAATTGTTTGTACTAACTGAATATTTAACTTTTAACTGGATTTTTAACTGAAACTGTAATTTTAACTTAAACTGTATTTTTAGCTGAAACTTTAGTTAAATCTTTAAGTGAAACATTAACTGAATTGTTTCTACTAACTAAATATTTAACTTTTAACTGAATTTTTAACTGAAACTATATTTTTAACTGAATCTTTAACTTTTAACTGAATTGTTTACTTGAACTGAATTGCTTTACTTGAACTGTAGATTGAATGATGAAGTGTGGGAAGTCAGATTCCATTTCCATGACAGAGATAATCTTGAAAGAAGCCTAAATGTGGATGATATCACATTTTACAATCTGATTGCACTAATAGAGCTTGAAGGATATGGGATGACAGACTTTATGTGTTATGTCAGAGATCCAGGTGTTGGGGTTTCAGGTATGGAAGAACTGACAGATGATGATAAGGTGGAGGAAATGTTGGATGACCTAGTTATCAAAGGTCAGAAGGTGGTGAACATAACAGTCATCAGAAGTGATGCTCCAAGACCTAGTGATTTGAACATTGGACCAGTTTGTGAGGAGCAGGTTCCATTATCTGAAATAGGTGTGCCAGTGGTGTATGAGATAGATACAGCAGGAGTACTGTTTCCTAGCCCAACAAAGCCACAACCAGTGCCAGTGCAGGTCATTAACACACAGGAGAGTTCATTTTTGAAGCAGAAGTGTGCACCAGTACCAGAATTTGCAATGGAGATTGGTGAAGAGAGGTATGAGTATTTCATGGAGCAAGACCAAGATCAAGAGCAAATTGAGCAACTGATGGAGCTGAAGAGGAATGAAGAGATTGAGAAGTTCAGGAAAAAGGGGAAAGAAAAAGAGAAATACAAGGCAGCTAAAAGAAAACTTCCAGAGCTAATGGCTGAAGATTTCACCGATAGTGACAGTGACACAGATTTACTAGCAGATGAGGATAATTGCTAGGCTTGAGGCAATGAAGAAGCATAGAGATGATCCACTTCATCATATTGAAGGGGACACTGATGTGGATGAGCCATATGAAGCAGATGAGGAGGACACTGATGTGGCACACCTACTAATTAACTAGTGACTCTACATTTATATGTGCACACCCACTAATTTGTTGGTAATCTACTTGTGATCTTCTATGATAGGTGTTGATGGTTGCTTCATAAAGTTGACAACAGGGCAGCAAATCTTGGCTGCCACTGGAAGAGATGGAAACAATAACATATTTCCCATTGCTTTTGCAATAGTGGACAAGGAAAACATAGCAAGCTGGTCTTGGTTTCTTACTCAATTAAAATATGCCATTGGTGGTGAGTCAGGCAAGTTTGGCTACTACACTATTATATCTGACAGGCAAAAGGTACTACTATCTCTACTCCAATCATTGCTTGCATTGCTTATTAATTGTCTTTGTTTATTAATTTCATACATGGCATTGTTGTAGTATTCTCAAACTGTAGTTCATTCAAACAGGGCCTTCTTACAGCCATAAACAATGTATTCCCCAATTGCAAACAAAGATTCTGCCTTAGACATATTTATCAGAACTTTCAAACTTCTGGTTTTAGAGGGGAAGAGTTGAAGAAATACATGTATCAGGAAAGTTATTCCTATACTGAGCATGGTTATGTAACAGCAATGGAAGGCATGAAAAAGGAGTGTGAGCCAGCTTGGAAATGGCTCTCTAGGATACCAAAACATACATGAGCTAGGCATGCCATGGACAACAATTGCAAAACTGACTTGGTAGTTAACAATATAAGTGAAGTTTTTAACAAGATGATACTTGATGTTAGAGCCAAACCCATTAGAACTATGGTAGATGGGATCAGGACAAAGCTGTTAGTGAAGTTCAATGCAAATAGGACAAAGACTGAGACTGCTAAGTGGCAGATATGCCCAACATATGCTAAGAAGCTAGAGGAAGCAAAACATCATTCTAGGTTTTGTCAGTCTATCAAAGCTGGACCTGATCTCTTCCAGGTGACAAGTGGAGAAAGCACATATGCAGTTAACTTGTTGCTACATACATGTGGTTGTAGGAAGTGGGACATGTGTGGAGTACCTTGCAATCATGGTGTTTCTTCAATCAATAAGGCAAAACTACAGCCAGAAGATTTTGTTCATGATTTCTTCAAGAAACCAATGTATAAGGCAGCTTATAGTCCAATAGTTTTCCCTGTGCCTGGGCCTGATTTGTGGCCAAAGACTAGAACCCCTGACATTGAACCACCAGTGTTCAAAGAAAAGCCAGGAAACAAAGAGACATAGAGGAGAAAGAGCAAGTTTGAAAAGCCAGCTCCAAAGGATACATCTAGGATGGCAACTATCACTTGTAGCAATTGCAATAGGACTGGGCATAGATACACTAGTTGCAAGCAGGCTCTTAAACCAGCCCTAGCTATGAGAATGAACCAGCACCAGGTAACTATTGTTGTAGGTTTTTGTACAATTTCACATACCAGTTTCTAACAATTGTATGCTGTAATTTCAGGAAAACAGGAGAGATGATACACCCAGAACTGTATCTGCTCCTGCTCCCATGCCACCAAGGAGAAGTGCTCCTTCTGCTCCTGCTGCTGCTCAAACTGCAGCTCCAGCTCCACCAGCTCCAAGGGCTCCAATGGTATCAAGGAGAGCTCCTTCTTCTCCTGCTTCTGCTCCCGATGCACCAAGGAGAGCTCCTTCTACTCCTGCCGCAACTGCTGCTCCTCCTGCTACAAGGGCAACAAAGAAAGCTAGAACTACAAGGACTGCAACTTCTACTGCTGGTGCTGGCCCAAGTTCTTCTACTGTTGGTGCTGGTCCAAGTTCCTCTACTGCTGCTGGGCCAAGAGGAAGAAACAAGTTCATCCCCCCAAGAGTTGCAGGTAGTGGAAGAGTGAGGAAGCCATCCTTTAAGATGTTTGAGTGGTTCAACTGTTCTCAAGGGAGCAGGTGAAGTTGTGTTAATTTGTGGTGAGCTGATGATGTTCAAAACATCTGCATTTTGGTTGTGATGACACCTTTCATGTAAGGTACCTAGTGGACTTGTTGGGCTGTGATGAAAACTTGTGTTGCTTCTGGTTAGCTGTTGATGTTCTAAACATCTTTATTCTGGTTGTCATGAGTACTTTCATGTAAGGTACCTAGTGTACTTGTTGGGCTGTGATGAAAACTTGGTGTTGCTTCTGGTTAGCTGTTCATGTTCAAAACATCTTTATTTTGGTTGAGTACTTTCTGGTTAGTTGTGGCTCCTAATTTTCTTATTGTTTGCTAATAAATGTGATGAATGTGGCTACTACTGCGATCCAAGATTACCGAATTTGATCATCTAGGGTGCCTCGGTGTCGACGACATCCAAGATAACCTAATTTGATCATCTAGGGTGCCTCAGCGTCGACGGCATCCAAGATAACCTAATTTGATCATCTAGGGTGCCTCGGCATCGACGGCATCCAAGATAACCTAATTTGATCATCTAGGGTGCCTCGGCGTCGAC
>NC_057796.1:416882856-416884231 GCF_018294505.1 Triticum aestivum
CTTGGGTGCCTCGGCGTCGACGGCATCCAAGATAACCTAATTTGACCATCTAGGGTGCCTTGGCGTCGACGGCATCCAAGATAACCTAATTTGATCATGTAGGGTGCCTCGGCGTCGACGGCATCCAAGATAACCTAATTTGATCATCTTGGGTGCCTCGGCGTCGACGGCATCCAACATATCCTCATTCCATCATTTAGGGTGCCATAGTTAACATCAATGACATAGTTAACATCATACTTAACAACTCTAGTCACTAACATAGTTAACATCATACTTAACAACTCTAGTCACTAACATAGTTAACATCATGACACCATAGTTAACATCATACTTAACAACTCTAGTCAACAACATAGTTAACATCATGACACCATAGTTAACATCATACTTAACAACATAGTTAATAGCATGACACCATAGTTCAAAGCTTACAAGACATAGTTCAAGGCTACACCCTACTTTAAATACTGCAAACTGCCACTAGTTCACACATTACAAGCCATAGTTCAATGCTTGAAACTTAAGATAATGACCCACATGGTCAGATTACAAATCACTCTTCATCACAAATATCCTTGATGTCCTTCAGCTTTCTCTTGTTCTTGTCACTACACTACAAAAAAAAGACACATCCGTGACATTTTGGGCCGAACGAATTTTTTTTGTCATACATATGACACTTCTATGACGATAATTGTGACAAAACCCGGTATCATCATAGATGTGGTGGGCTCCTACTTCTATGACAAAAAATCATGACAGAAAATGGGTTTTCGTCCTGGGCGGGCCGGAGACGCAGCTGCATGACATTCTTTGGGCCGTCCATGACGGAAAAAACCGTGGTAGAAGCGAGGGCGAGGAAAATTTCGGGGAGTTCCCGGTTACGGTGGGAGGTCGGGGGCCGAGCGATGCGCGTTTCTCTCGTACACGTACGCGCGTGTGTACGAGGCGTTGGCTCTAACTAAACCCGAGCGAGGCGTTGGGCTCTAACTGAACCCGAGCGATTGCACTGCAGGCTACGCGTTACTGAACCCGAGCGATCGATCGATGGCTGTTAACTGAACCCCATCGAGCGATTCCTTCGCTACTGCTGCTAACTGAACCCGATCGATTAGATGAACAGTGAGCGTTGCAGGGGGTGGATGAACAGTGAGCGGTGGCGTTGCCTCTGGATGAATAGGACCCCGTGGTGTGGAGGGCTGGATGAACAGTAGACGGTGGAGGGGTGCCCGTGGAGTGGTGGTTGAACAGGACCCCGTGGTGTGGAGGGCTGGATGAACAGTAGACGGTGGAGGGGTGCCTGTGGAGGGGTGGTTGAACAGGACCCCGTGGTGTGGAGGGCTGGATGAACAGTAGACGATGGAGGGGTGGT
>NC_057796.1:416885268-416921505 GCF_018294505.1 Triticum aestivum
TACGCCACACCCCTCCCGATCAACAGGACCCCCGTTTCGACCGTAGGAGGTCCGTTTCCTCCGTTCTGCGGTACGCCAGGCCTCGTTTCCATCGCCTGTTCCGTCCAAGCCCTCCCGATGAACACGACCACGCATTCCGTTCCGACCCAGCTGGTTGGCTCCCACGTGTTCCGTTGCCTCCCGATGAACACAACGCATTCTGTTGCCTCCCCATGAACATGACGCATTCCGTTGCCTCCCCATGAACACGACGCATTCCGTTGCCTCCCCATGAACACGACGACGACGCTGTTTCTCCGTTCCGACCCAGCCATGTACACGAGCCCTGGCCGTACGTATGCGCGAGTAGGCGTTCGAGACACCGCCCGTATGTACACATACGTGGCCGTATTTTCTTTCTTGCACCCTGGCCGCTGTACGTACGTGTACATGCTACGTGCGCGCCTCTACTACGACACGTACGCGCCTCTACTACGACACATGCGCGCCTCTACATCCACCAGTATATATGTACGTACACGTTCGCGACCAGAATGACACGCTACGTACGATTCGACCAGGTGGGTCCCGACTGTCAGGCACTTCCTTGCGTGCGAAGATGTAGCTGGTGGGTCCCAGCAGTCAGGGGGCGAATCGTTTTGTTTTTTTTTGCCCGGACGCACTTCCTTGCGTGCGAAGGTGTAGCTGGTGGGTCCCAGCAGTCAGGGGGAAACGTTTTTTTCACGAAATACGGTGGCCCCTCTGGTGGGTCCCCGCTGTCAGGTGGAGGAATAATTATTTTGCACGTAATAAGGAGGCACTTCCTTGCTGCGGCCGTGGACCCAGCTGTCAGCCTCTCCACGTACAGTCCACGTCCGATGGAAGCCGTTCCTTGACCACGTTGACCACGCCGCGCCGAGAGCACCAAGGCGGTGGACGACGGCGAGGCCTAGGAAGGGGACGACGCGGAGCCGGGGAAGACGCGGCAGTGGATGCCCACGCGTAGAGGAGTACGAGGGTTCACTGGTTCGCTGCGGTGTGAGGCTGTCGTCGCCGCAGAATAACAGGGGGTGTGGGTGAGTAGAGGGATGGCCTGGCCAGCGGTGGGAGTAGTAGGGGGCGGTGAGGCCTCCGCCGCATCGCAGCCGGCCACGGGAGGCAGGAGCACGAGGCACGACCGGCGCTGGTTTGGGCGGCTGGAGCAAGAAGACCAGAGGTTGAAGAAGCACTACGGCCGTTGGATGGACATCGTACGGTCACTGGAGCTAGAATCGTGCATATTGACTAAGTTGACAAAGCCCTCCGTCCCCGTCAACTTAGTAGGCCCACAAGTCAGCCTGCCACTATACTGGGTCCCAGCTAACAGGGGGAGTATTCATTTTTTTTGTGCGTAATAAGGAGGCACTTCCTTGCGTGCGAAGATATAGCTGGTGGGTCCGAGCTATCAGCGGCGGTAACGTTTCTTCACGAAATACAGAGGCCCTTTCGGTGGGTCCCTGATGTCAGGTGGAGGAATCATTATTTTGCGCGTAATAAGGAGGCATTTCCTTGCGTGCGGCCGTGGACCCAGCTGTCGGCCTCTCCACGTACAGTCCACTTCAGATGCATGTCGGTCGTTGACCACGTTGACCAGGCCACGCCGAGAGCACCAGGGCGGTGGACGACGGCGAGGCCTAGGAAGGGAACGACACGGAGGCAGGGAAGACAAGGCAGTTGTTTCCCACGCGGAGGGGAGTACGACTGTACGAGGGTTTACTGGTTCGTCTGCCGTCGCCGGAGAATAACAGCAGGTGTGGGTGAGTAGAGGGATGGCTAGGCCAGCGATGGGAGTACGGTGGGGCGGGGAGGTCTGCGCGGCAGCAGAGCCGGCCGCGGGGAGGAGGGAGCAGGCAGTCCCGCCGGCGCTTGTTTGAGCGGCTGGAGCAGGAAGAGCAGAGATTGAAGAAGCACGACGGCTGTTGGATGGACATCGTACGGTCACTGGAGCTAGAATCGTTCATATTGACTAAGTTGACAAAGCCCTCCGTCCCCGTCAACTTAGTAGGCCCACAAGTCAGCCTCCCACCATGGTGGGTCCCAGCTAGCAGGGGGAGTATTCATTTTTCTGTGCGTAATAAGGAGGCACTTCCGGTGGGTCCGAGCTGACAGCGGGGGGAACGTTTTTTTCGCGAAATATGGTGGTCCATCCGGTGGGTCCCAGCAGTCAGTGGCAAATGTTTGTTTTGCGAAATACGATGGCCCGTCCGGTGGCTCCCAGCAGTCAGGGAGGAAACGTTTTTTCCGCGAAATACTGGTGGCCCGTCCGGTGGGTCCCTGCTGTCAGGTGGAGGAATAATTATTTTGCGCGTAATAAGGAGGCACTTCCTTGCGGCTGCCGTGGACCCAGCTGTCAGCCTCTCCACGTACAGTACTCCTCCGATGGAAGTCGGTCGTTGACCACATTGACCACGCCGCGCCGAGAGCACCACGGCGGTGGACGACGGCGAGGCCTAGGAAGGGGACGGCGCGGAGCCGGGGAAGACGCGGCAGTGGATGCCCACGCGGAGAGGAGTACGAGGGTTCACTGGTTCGGCTGCGGTGTGAGGCTGCCGTCGCTGCAGAATAACAGGGGGAGTGGGTGAGTGGAGGGGTGGCCTGGCCAGCGGTGGGAGTAGTATGGGGACGGTGAGGCCTCTGCGGCAGCACAGCCGGCCACGAGAGGCAAGAGCATGCGGCACGACCGACGCTGCTTTGGGCGGCTGGGGCAAGAAGACCAGAGGTTGAAGAAGCACTACGGCCGTTGGATGGAAATCGTTGACCACGCCGCGCCGAGAGCACCAGGGCGGTGGACGACGGCGAGGCCTGCGAAGGGAACGACACGGAGCCGGGGAAGACACGGCAGTGGCTGCCCACGCGGTGGAGAGTACGAGCGTTGACTGGTTCGGCTGCCGTCGCCGGAAAATAAGATGAGGTGTGGGTGAGTAGAGGGATAGACAGGCCAGGGATGCGAGTATGATGGGGCCGTGAGGCCTGCCCGGCAGCACTGCCGGCCACGGGAGGCGGGAGCAGGCGGTTCCGACGACGCTGGTTTGGGCGGCTGGGGCAGGAAGATCAGAGACTGAAGAAGCACGATTATCGTTAGATTGACATCTAACGGTCTGACGCTGGTAGAGTCGATTGTTGACTAAGTTTCTTTTTTGAGAAACCTTGTGTACGCATGAACTTAGTAGGCCCACAAGTCAGCCTCCAAATCTGTGGCAGACAACATAAAGCCCATTTGCTATTTTTTATAATTTGCAGCCCATTTGCTAATTCTTAAGTAATTTATTACAACCCATTTTCTGCCCAGGACCACGGTCAAAAAGTTCAACCTTATTTTGCATATTTCGGTGGAGTCCGAACTGTTGTAATCCCGAAATGATAAACATTTTTTTAAGAACTTATTGATTTGCCAAAAAAATCGTTTTGTTTTTGTAAGCAAATAAGACGTGGGACAATTGAGTTGGTTTAAGGGAAAAACAGTGGTAAAAAAATCAGCGCTGGGTGGGAAAAAACAACAAAAATAAGGATGTAAATACGAAAAGGGAATTTTATGTGTTTTCAATATAATGATACGTGTATATGAACTAGTAAAACTATAGGTAGAGATTAGAAAACGGATGTAGGACATGCGTTTCAAGAGGAAAATAGAACTGGGTTGTGTGTTTGATTCAGTAAAAAAACTGCTTGCGGATGTTGTAAGACAAAATATAACTAACGCTGGCGGGCCAGAGGCCAGTAGATACTTGCTGGATCTTTGTGCCCCGTTGTCATCATGGGCTGGGCCTATTAAAAACAAAACCAACCCTGGGCAGTCTACAGCCCAGTTGAAACTTGCTCGACATGAAAAAACAATATACGTGTTCAATAAACGAGAGAATTCTGCAAGTATAGACTAATAACTGGGATGCAGCACGGATATTGTTTTTTTATCGTGATAATAAGTGCATGCACTTGTTTCGAAAAAATTGGAGAACTGGGAATTCGAACGGTGGGTGCTTATGCTACCCATCAAATAAAAATCAGGTGCCTGAAAATTCGTTTGAAACAAATGATTCAGCTTTATATCCACGTCGACCCTCGGCATGATGGTTGGAAGCAAATGCAAGTTCATACCAAAAGATCGTTAACAACAATACCAACTTGCGGACGACAAGGTAGTACAACTACCAATACCAAACTAACTTATAATCTTTTTACTCCTGGCCCTAGTGTTCGTCTGGTAGAAAATCTTGCAGACGACCAGCTCCCGCTCCTTCTCTTGCTCCAGGTCCCCGAGGTGGTACTGGTGCATCACCCAGTTGGTCCTCTGCTGGTCGGAGTTCTTGTTGGTGTGCAGCACCAGAACCTTTTTTGCTGCCCGTCTGCCGGCCGTTGACCATCACCGGCAAGGTATTGTCGGTCTTGTGCCACATCGCGTGCATGCCGCACTCCGACTGTATCTTGCGACGCGTCCACGTGCCCCTTTTGAACGCCCTGGAATTGTGCTGGAAGAAATGCTTCCTTAGGCCACTCAGTGTGATACCTGGAGTATTGTGGAATACAGGTTTTAGTGTACCTAGTTGGCATTTTCATAACATCTTTGGCATGTTGCAGTCACTTGTTTCACTTTTTATTAACTGTCAAATTGTAATTGCTTCACCAGGTCTGCGTCTAAAAAGAAAAATAGAGCTATAAACAAAGGAATATGTTTGTGCAAGTAGACGGCCGATCGGTGTCTTACCTGGAAGTTTCTCGGGTTGGGTGTAGCATATGCCGTGCTCGCTGCCGATGGTTGGTATGAACAAATCGATGAGAGACTGGAATCTTGCGCTGTCAGCACTCACTTTGGCCTCAAGGTGCTCAATCAGCTCCTGATCCGTGGGATCGAACTTGACGCCAGCCAGCAGCACCGGCCAATCCTTCTTCGACTTGCATCGGTAATTCCAGTTATATGGTACTCAATGTATGATCAATCGACTGTTTTAAGTGAATGATGAAAGATTTCGACAGATAAGTGGTACTCCAAATCTGAAGTCCAGAATACCCGAACACGCCGCCGGGATTCTTGTGTCACCTCACGCGCAGCGTGTTGTCACGTCAATTCAATGTGTGGACATGATGAATAATTTGACCGACGTATACTAGTACTGCTACTGTACTACTTACTAGTCGTATTTAGTGTCACAATTTATACATAGGTTTAACTAACAAGTACGCACTTGAAGCCTAACTGATATATATATATATGGCTTCTGCACAGCATCTCCATCATCATTATCAGTACATCCTACGCAGGTGAGTTAGGATGCACTTGATCCCAGGAAGGTATCTATCCTTCAAACCAGAGGAGTGCTTCAAACTAACAATAGTACATAATATCCAACAAAAGAGGATCGTGCTATAGCAGCAGAATACATGGCTCAGTCTAGATATCAGCACGAATCAAGTTGTGCATATTTGCTGTTGGCATGAACCACATCGCCGCATGTCGGGTTTGCAAAAGCCATCCATCGCATGGAAGCTTGATGCCTTTCACACACTGAAGATTATCTGGCAACAAGCTGTGTCGACGAATCTCTGGATATGGTGATTCATGAAACCCATGGTATGATGTGTAAACACAGCCCCCCTCGCGAATGGAAGTTGCATAGCACAGTAATCATCGCCGGTGATATGATCGATGATTGGTTGGATGATCGGATAATTGAGCCCGAGGAACAAGGAGTGGTTGCCAAGGCTGTAAACCCGCCTCCAGTTGAATACGCCTGGCCAAACGGAGCTGGGATCTTTCTCGAACACGAAGCAGCCATAGCCATCAATGTCACAAACGCCCCACGCATTGTACTGCATGTGGTTTGATGTAATGGTTCGGTCAATTTGGTACGTGCGAATGAGCATCAAATGACCGCCGTCAGCTGAACGAGCGATAAACCACCACCCATCGGCTGGTATGATTCCAGGTCCTGGAATCATGAAGGCCAGTGCATTTGCGTCTGCTGCAACAATTCAAATTGGAGACCAAAAGGACAAAAATAAACAATCATGTTCAGAGTATGTGTGGAATTAAGATTATTATAACAGTGACACATATCATAGACAGAGAATTGCAATGTTGTGGTCATAATCATACCCCAAGTTAAAAAAATAAGCCAATGGCTTTCATATTATAGCAATATGTCATGGTTCAAACATCATGTAACAATGAGAGGAAAACAGCTATGACAGCGCCTACTCATATTCTACCATAGCACTTACTACTACTGTTCTCATATCAACTCTAAGCAATAACATGCGTTGTTATAAAAATCTTGTAAACGAGAGTAACATATAGCAATCATGATGTTATTCTCATAATATGTATTCTAACAATCATTAGATGCCAATTGTTCTCATATCAACTCTAACAATAACATGTGTGGTCATAAAAATCTAGGAAATGAGAGGAACATATAGCAATGATGTGGTTATAGACATGCTATGGATTCTAAATTTGTAACAAATGAATAGGCAGTTGTATTCATAAGGTAAAGATGAGATGAGATAGAACAATTACACGACGATAGATTCCACCAGTATAGGCAGCCAATCTGTGCATCGACCGCGTAAATGATGCCATCATGCACTATAGCATCAGACAGAAATGTTGCCTCAACAGGATTGATGATGAGCCATAACCATGTATGGCGACCGGATTCCAGATAGACTAATCCCATGTTGAACAAGGCAATGAGCTTGTAATCCATGTAGTCTTCTGATGGTGTGGGCACTTCGCAGATTACAACTTTCTGCAAACAGAGGTCGAGCCAAAAGCTTGACGTGTCTTGTGCGTAGTAGGCAGGAGTCTCCGGCGGGCCACGAGGCTCGATGGCGGCGGTATCCAACGATGGAAGGGTGATCTCTCGCTGGGTGTAGATATCCACGAGACGCCACGGACTACCGGTGTGGTGGATGAGGACGATCCAGTTGGCCTTCATGCCCGCCCAGTAGTGGCCGCGCATGAAGGACAGGTGGACGGGTAGTGGTAGCATGTCAAGTCGGTGTCTGGGCCACCTGCGAGGATCGGGCATCAGCAAGCAGGGTGTCTTGAAAAGAGCCGGCCGGTTGCAGACGAGTAGACGATACAAAGACACCGAGCATGCGGCCAGACGGAAAGGTGCTGAGTAGGTCCATACGACTACAGATCTGCTCCAAGAGAACATCGGGGAGGGAATTCCAATCGCGGCTCTGCGTGTCAGTCGGTTCTGCCATTGGGGTTTTCGGTGCCTGCGAGCCAGCGGGGAAGTGGATTCGGGCAGGCGAGCGAAGAAGCTTCTCCTCGTGTGACCGAGCAGTGAGCGGGGGGATATGGTACGCGCGAGCTACCAAGGAAGATGGCGCGGGCGGGCGAGCAGTGAGCGGGGGTAAATGGTGTGCGGCCGACGATGGGGAAGAGAGGAGGAAGAAGAAGAGAGAAGGAAGAAGGATTGAGGAGGAAGAAGAGTGGAAGACGGGGAAGAAAGTGCATTCAATCTCAATTCTAGTAGTACTACTACCAAGATATACCGTCCTTCGGAGTGTAAATAGTTACACTGATGACATGTGGGTCTACCACAACAGGGCCCATATGTCAGTTAATGGAGGACAGAGGTGCGTAGGCGTATTTGCGGAAGCGTGCTCTACTGGCAAACATGATGGCAGTACTGGGTAAGGCTGATTTAGTAACACCAACACACTGGTTCAGCTTATTAATTACGTGTCCCATCTGCTGCAGCGTGTATTGTCACTTCACTGCGAAGACTAGTTGAATAGTTCTCTCTGACCGAGATGGGGAATAATGGATCGCGAGGACTTCCTTTCTATAGTATCCCTATGCCTCTACGGTCACTTCACTCATTTTGCTCCGTACCTAGTCACTTGTTGAAATCTGTAGAAAGACAAATACTCTGTATTTGGGAACAGAGGGAGGCTTTTACTCCGTACTATTTGGGAACAGAGGGAGTATCACCATATGGAGGGAACAGAGGAAGCTTGAAATATGAACATGTCAATGGGAGGGAGTAAGCCCCATGCATGCATGCATGCATGCAACATGCAACACTCACACGTACTTCCTCCGTTCCCAAATATAAGTCTTTCTAGATATTTCAACAAGTGACTATATACGGAGCAAAATGAGTGAATCTTCACTCTAGAATATGTCTACATACATCCGTATGTTGTATTGCATTTGAAATGTCTAAAAAGACTTATATTTAGGAACGGAGGGAGTACACATGGACGCACGCAACACTCACGCACCCATGCGGCACACAGCACACGACGCAACACACACGCTCACGCTCAAGTGCTCAACCTACTCCCTACGTCCGTGAAAGACTATACATTTAGAGATTTACACATTGACCAGGGCATAATTAACGCCCAACAGTAGCAGACTTATGTGTGCATGCGACCATTGAGATAAGAAGATTAAATGAAGGCCGTTGCATGCTGTAATTAAGGATAGACATGTAGCCTATACCTACAGCACAAGTTGGTGCATTAGTCAATCAATATCGATTTAGATTAAAGGCTAAATGCATTGGAAGTGTAGATGTACATCATGTACTACACTCTTTGTTTTATAGCCAATGTACACTATTTGTTGGAAGACCGAGGGAGGACACGTGCACGCACTCACATACACAGCCAGGGCGGTTCGCGCGCAAGGGTTGGACTCGTGTCGCGCCTGCGTAAAGTTTTGTTTAACTGATTTCTTTGCTCTGCCAACTGACAGGTGGGACCCAGAAACCAGGTGACAATTTAACCAGTCAACAAAGTGCCACGTCGACTATGTGGCCGGTCAGTAAGGTGCAATACGGTGCTCTACGATGAGCTAGTGATCGTATAATCGCCGCAAAACTATATATAGTGACCGTAAAGAGCGTATTGTTACATACGTTGACCGCCAGTGTATTTTTCTTGTTTCAAATTAAGCCATATTAATCGGAAAGGACGCAGTATGGACTACTACTACTAGTACTAGTACTGCTTTGATGTGTCCCGTCAACTCGCCGAATGAGGAGAAGCTTGCTTACTACGCCTCTCCCTCGCCCACGCGCGCGGTGGTTCGCAGGACGAGGAGAGGGTTTTGACTACAGCGCCCTCTCCCTCTCCCTCTCCCTCGCCCTCGCCCTCGCCCTCGCCCTCGCGGTGGACGTGCAGCAGTTCAATCGGTGTCAGATTGCCAGAAGCATATTGTACTGTAGTATCATCATTGTTGGACCTTCCGAAGAGGCGAAGAGCCAAGTGCAAGGTTCACACGAGTACGAACTGTTGAACCTCCCGAAGAGGCAAAGAGCCAAGCGCAATGTTTTATAGGAGTTGTCATCCTAGTAGGAGTGTACTACAACTATAGCGAACGATGCTACTGTATGGTGCCGCCACGTCACGTATATCCAAAGCTGTGCCACCTTTTTTCTCAAAGAGCGTGTTGGAGCCCATGCAACAACCACACAAGTTGCACGTACACATAACACATTTACTAGTAATAAATTCTAAAGGACAAATGCCAGTATGCCACACAAGTTCATCTCCAATTCATGTGATAAATTTGTGCACGACTAGTCTACATATATTCACAGCGCTACCGTTCACAATTACCGTACTCCACTTACACGTTATAGATGGGCTACATGTCCTCCTCCAGGTTCCAGTCCCAGGTGTTCTTCATGGATGGCACGATCCATAGCGGTGGGCAACGGGAATCATTGTCGCAGCTTTCTAGTCCGGTTCCACACGATGGAGACTCATCCAAGCTGAAGCGGCATAAATCAGGGATAGCGTGTCCCAGCATGTCGTTCATCCGGCGGTGCGCACTGAAGACACAACCATGCTTCATGAACGGCAGGCCTTCCGTGTCGTGCACGGAAGGTGGCATCCGCTTCACAATGGGGTAGCTGTCCCCGATGAAAAGCGAGTACTCTCCAAGAGTGTTCCTCGGCACCCACGTAGCATCACGGGGGTCGAACTCGGCGCCGTTCATCTGGTACACGCGGCATCCCAGATCTGGACACATGGTGACGTACATAGTCAAGGTCCATGCATAATAATGTTGTGCTCAAATATGGCGGTCAGTAATACTGTGCAGCAAATAGTACTACTCCGGTATAGAGGAAGTAAGATAACCGGCTTATTATATATAGCCACTCTTGGCTACATGGATGAGATAGTAAGACATGGAAAAACAAAAATGGTGGCAGCTAGTGGGTTCAAGTCTTCAAGGGCCTAGCTAGCTATACGTGTCCTCCAAGGTAAAAAGTACTCCTACTAGTACTACAAAGTATACTACTAGTACAACAATGAAAGAGAAGGCGAGAGGGTTAAAAAATGGAATACCTGGGTAGATGGTGACGGTCCGATCGTGGTAGATTGTGTGACCATGTTGCACATCAGTGGTACCATGGGTAATGACTGCTAAGATAGTTGATCCCAATATGCCAAAGTCAGCTACAAGGTTCCAGGTTAGACCGAATCGCGGATGCAAATGCACATCCAGGATCGGCGATCTTATTTTGATCGGGGGATGACTGGTCCCTGCAAAATAATGGAGTACCGTTAGGGATGCAAATGATGGTTTGTGCATTCCGTTTGTAATCTCCCGTACCGTAGGATGGCAACCAGATGAAACAAGTCCCCTGGCTTGTCACCGCGAAGATGCGGCCTAGATGGTGCACGGCGTCTTCGAACGTGTAGGGGTACAAATCTGCCGCCGCCAACATGCGCCAGCCTCTGCCGTTACTGCCTCTTGCATTGATGGCAATCCTTATGTCGAACACCGCGATGAGATAGTAATCGTCGTGGCCGCGTCGCTTTGTTGGCGGGTCCGCAATTGCTATCTTCTTCAATCTCATGTAGGCATCATCATACGTATTCAAGCCCAGCCAATCCGGAAGGCCGATCCCAATGGTGGAGAAGGGGTCTACCGAAACGGCCGCACTGCTGTGGATGTTGTGCAAAATGATGGTGGTATCCGGCCGGAGGTATGCAAGCCAATCTTCGTTGGCACCGACCCAGACCTATATATAAGACGGTGGGCAGCGGAGAAATTACGGGATGGAAATGGAATAACTAAGTACTACATGATCAAACTCCATTACTGGCCTGCTCATCGGACAAAATCCGACTACCTCTCAACTTCGGCAACTCTAGCGGAGTCAACGTGCAACCATGGCCAGGGAGCGGTGGACTGTTCGAAGGATTGTCCCATAGAAGAACCTTCTCCTCGAGGACGCATGGAAGACCAACAAGCATGGCCTTTTCCCAAGCCTGTTTCAGCAGCGTCTTGAAAAAGTTGGTGCAGGAAGCACCAAGTCTTGCGGCGGTGAGGACGTCGGAGCGGCGTGCGATTTCTCCCAGAGGATCGTCGTCCAAGGTCTCCCAACCCCAACGAGGAGGAGAACCGCCTGGCGAATCCATGGGTGCAGCGACGAACTTCCTTCTCTTCGGGGGGAGGGGAACTGGCGAGGAGGAGATAAGAGCGTACTAACCGCAGGGCCTCGTCCCTTCCAACTGTAGATCGTTCCTCAGCGAAGGGGTGAGGCTATTATTTACTACTAGTACTAGCATTATGGAACGTTATGGGATTGCATTATACTGTAAATAATAGCACTAGTAAGAAATTTTTGGCACTAGGTAGTAGTTTTTGGCGTGGATTAAGAAATTTTGGGTATGTTTTTGCCATTTTTTGTACACGCCAACTAGTGTCAAAAAACGTCTTGCATTATGTGACGGAGGAGTATGTACTCGTACTGTAGCAGTACTAGTACTACTTTTCTCAACTAGTAGTGCGATGTACTGTACTTCTAGTCTAGTCTAGTATAGTGCACCAGTTTTGAACTCTTGAATCTCAGGGCCAAGGAGCTACAGTTGGAAGTGGAGGGTACTACTGTTCTCTAGAACCATCGCTATACTATCAATGCAGGGGAAGTACACCTGCGTAGTGGCCTAGTGGGTACTCTCGGTGCTCTATTCAGCCGCTCCTCTCACGTAGCTGGCCTACTCAGCCGCTCCTCCCACGCACACACTAGCAGCCTGTTTATCAGCGACGGTTACTACGGGGGCAGAACATTTGAGTTATTTGATACAGCGAAACTAGGCTTTTCGCTTCCATTTGTGGAGGTGTAATGGATCTCGTCGAACTTTGTTAGTAGTTCCTTCTTTATGAATGAGATGAAGCAAAGCTTTTGCCTCCGTTTCAAAAAAACACGTCAAGAGGAATTTCTTTTATAGTAGAGCTGATAATGGAGTGAAGTCCATGCGTGCAACGCCACAAGCTACAGAGTAGTAGCTCAATGATCCATATTTGAATTGAATGGACAATCTAAGTTTCGAGTTGGAGACATTGATTTTCAAAACTTGCACATTTTTTTTGCGTGCAAAACAAACAAATTGTCGGCCATGATATCATAGTCGGCCGTACGAGAGCAGAATACTTATAATTTTAGGCGCCAAAAGCTTTCAAACTTCCCACTCACATCGAAATATCACGCGCCCGAAAGTTTAGCCCTGCGATATTCCTGTTTTACCCCTGCCACATTAACGGAAAAGGGCTGCTTTGGTAATTCCATTGTTTTCCCCTCTTTGCCCCCAACATTCTTCCCCAGAGCCCCTCCCCTTCCCCTCCCCGACCCCCCCCCCCAACCATGGCAAGCCGCCGAATCTAGTCCTCCGCCGCAGCGGTGGACCTCACACCCCGCCGGATCTACCTTCCGCACCTTGGAACCCCCAACTGCCAACTCACCACTTCACCGGAGCCGCTTCAGCGACTGGCTTGTCCACCGCTCCAGATCTCCTTGACCGCCATCATGGTCCACCGCACCGGATCTGCTTAACCGGCGCCCTCGTCCACCACAGCGTAGGCCCTTCACTGACTCCCTCGTCCGCCCCTTCGCTGGCCCTTCATACAAGCCCTCGTCCGCCGCAACAGATCCGCCTCACCGAAAGCATTGTACAACGCGCCCGCCGAAGCCTTCGTCCACTGCACCGGACCCGCTCCACGGACGCCATATTCAACTCCACCGGCCCTGCTTTACCGACGCCGCAGCCTCATCAGGTTATTTCGATTTGTACTCCTTCGGTTTTTCTCTTTATCGTGCAATTGTTCACTTACCACAGATGAGCTTTCTTGTATGTCGACAGGCGCCGCAACCGTAGCACTGGAGCCGCTTCAGCGACGGCGACAGCCGGCCCAAACTCAACCGCAACACGAGCACCATCGACGATCCTTAGCTATCAAGTATGACAACGATACCCATACGCCGCCGAGAATCAGGTACTATTATCCAACGGCCGGCGCCTATGTTCACTTTCCTAGCATAAGCACCGCACCTTTGAATTTCTTCAGGGCATCATTCAGTTTTTCATGAGACGCGTTATTCTGCTTGCACCTGTAGGGCCATACTTCTGGCAGTGAACATGTTACATGTGCTAAATTACATACCAGTGCACATATAGTTAATATGCTTTAGTTTTGTTCTGATGCCACCTGTTGGTTCCATCAGACTGCTTAATGTTCTCTATGCTTAATTACACATCAGCAAACTAGCATGTGGTTCCGCTGCTTTTTGTTCGTTTTACCCTACATTTTCTGATGCTAGCTATTACATCACTGCTCTGAGCCTCTGTTCATTACTTGTTTGTGTGTTCTTGATCTTCCCAAGTTGCATGACTAATTTGATGCTTCTATTAATTATGGAGCTGCCAACCCCATCAAGCAAAATATTTGTTCTTTTGGGGCTGGCACCTCGAACAAGCATAAAAATAGAGGGAAGCAGATATATTGTCGTGTATGCACACACCCTTCTTTCATTAGTTTAGATGAACCATTGATGATCAATTCGGACCAGTGCATGTGATTAAAATTAATTTTACCTAAATAGATGGTGCAGAATAAACTACAACAACTAGATTTGCAACCACGGGATGCTGACGATATCTTCAAAGAACATTGCAACAGCAGCTAGGCTTCACAGCAACATATGGTAAGCCAGTGTGTTTTACTACATGTGAAATGTAATGCGAGTGGGCTGCTTTCTTGGCTTGTGCCCTCAACGTGTAATCCTACCGAATTACAAATAGTTCAGTTGTCTGCTTTGCTGTATTGCTTGATTCAAATGCTTATTTGTTGTTACGCTATACCTGAGTTGGCCAATATGTCAGCAGTGCCTGCTGTACTATCGTAAAGAAATGCATGCCTATTTCATTTGAGTCCTTAACTTTTCCTCTCAACTTCATCACAAGACTGTCTTCGTAGTTTATATGAGGCCACACTGTTAAGTGCTTTCTCAGATTATTTCAACTGCTTAGATGCCTTGGCAACTTAAATATAGTGGTTGTACACTCCCTTTCAACTAGGGATGTCAACTGGGTCCCGTTTAATCCCGATTAAAGTCCACTAGTGGTATGATAGTTCAAAAGAGTTTTTGTTTTTTGAGAAAAATGAACTAGGGAGGTAGCAAAAACTAACTAGATGGGACTGGCGGATGTCGTTTATTTGCCACTTGCATCCCTAGTTTCATCTTAGCATTTTAATTTCTTTTCGGTTGATGCTGCTTTGAACCATTTAAATATAGTTTGCCATGCTCAGCAATAATTCGTCCGTCATTTACCATGTAAGCTTACTGCCTGGATCATACGATAACTATCTCTTACTGATGTCCAGCAGACACCTTTCAGGACGCCGTTCACACTAGGACACAATGTACAACCCCAGAATCTATTTGTGGAAGCAGTGCGCCATCCATGTTACCAGATGGTAGCAGTTCAGAGGCAACACCGCCGGAGAGCAGTCTGAGCACAGATATTATAGTGCTTGAGGCTCTACTAGAGGCAGAAAGAGATGGTGTGGCTGCCATGAATGAGGTAATCTTTATCTTGAGGCTGGAAATTACGGAATTAGCGGCACGCATTATGCAAGCAACCCAAGAATTGGAGGAAGTAAGAATGTTGCATTTGAAGACGGAGGAGGTCCTGCTGTTTCTGCTATCTGAAGCCCAAGGTAATCCCGGTTCTTCTTTAGATACCAGTTGAAATTGTCATTAGATTATTGTACTTGCATGTTGTGTCATGTCTCTGAATGGATTATGTTGCAAGACCCCCTATGTTGTCCATGTGTTGTAATGATCCGAATTTTTTAGGCGAGGTAATCCTCAGTACTTGTATGATTGACATAAGGTGAACTGTTTTTCGTGTGAGCATATTGTATTGGATGAAATAACTGTTTGACTCAGAGTGTATCCAACCTACTGAATTCGAAGATCACGGCATTTCTAAATCATAATCATATATAAAGGTGGAATAAACCTTTGTTGTGGTTTTGAAGAAATAAATAACAAAACGTATAATTATCTGTGGATATTCGTAATCGAATACAAATTGGATTTGAATTTAGTTTGCCAGGTCCCAGGGCAAACGTGAATGCTAATTCTCCCAAGTTTTGAACGAAGCGGCTAAACACCCACTATAATTTGTGGGCTGCCCGAAGCAAGTGTTTGCGAGATGGAAATTACTGTCTACCCCTGACACTTGACATCCTTATCGACCGGATTTACACTGCTGTCGATAGGGGTAGACTAGTAACTTCAATCAGACGTGACACGACGGCCTCTGAGCCCATTCAGACATGGTGGGCGCCAAACGTGGGCGGCAAAACACATTTGATTCAAGCTCGTCTGAAAGACATGTGTCTCTTCCTCCATTTCCCCATTCATACACGGTGGGCGGCAAAACAAACTCTCCTCGTCCGAAATCGATGTAGGCTAATATTTTAAATAGGGGCAGATGTGTAACTTCCATCAGACGTGACACAACCGCCCTACCTGTCAACCCCGTTCATACACCGTGGCCGCCGACCGTGGGCGGCAAAACACCCTCTCCTCGCCCGAAATAGTTACCGGCAAATATTTGGGAGATGCGAGATTACCGTCCTATCCCCAACCGACGCGATGTCCGGAATTTTAAACGGGGGATAAGTTCGTAACTTTCCCCCATTTTAGAGAAGCGTGTCCCAAAGTTTGAGATCCCCCTCCCTCCCCTCCATTTCCCCATTCATACACCGTCGGCGGCACGACAACCTCCGCACTGCGGCCAGCCTCCTCCGTCCGCCACCCCATCCTCCACCTTGCCGGAGCCGCTACCCCTACCCCGTCGTCCACTGCAAGAGATGGACGTCTCTCATCCACGGCGCTGGACCAGGATCCTTTCATCACCTCCTCTCGCTTCATCGGCGCCGTCGTCCACCTTGCCGTTGCCGCTCCTATGACCGCCTCGTCCACGCAACAGGATATATCCCCCGACCCGGCCGTCTGCCGTCTAAAGTCTTCTTCCCCGCCGCCGACAGCCATCGCACCCGCAGCACCCTCAACGTATTAGCATAGGCCTACATGGCGTTGCAAGAGAGGTGGTACTCTTCCATATGTGCTTAAGTTATTGATCTCACCCGGAAAATAGATCATAATTTGTTTACTGTACTTTTCTTGTCCGTACCAAATCGTAGTGGCTAGTTGAAAGCAAACATTGGTTGCGAAGTAGCTTTGTCCGGTTTGCACCTTCAGATCCGCCATGGCACGGGCACTATACTCGTAAAGCTTATGGTTTCCCCCCTTTATATTCACTACCATCATCGTAGGTGCTTCGTGTCGTGCTAGCACTGCTCCTCAAGACCTCAACCCAAAGCTTACATGTTGAAATACGAATCTGATATGATGCTCATATCACTAAAACAGAGAACGTTTAATTGGTCACCTAATGTTCCTATATTCGTTTCGAAAAGCATGTGCGCCACCCACTGGTCCAGCTAGTTCCACTTTCCTGATTTTTCTCTTGATGCTTAGGGTTTTCCCCCTTTTATCTACTCTACTATGATCTGCGTATGTGCTTTCTGTCGTACTAGCATTACTCCACCCTTCAAGCTAAACAACACAACACTCAGAATTCAAAAGCTTAGTTGTTCAAATATGATTGTGATATGATACTGATATTAGTTAACCGACACATTTAATTGGTTAGCTAAAGGTCCCACTTGAGTTTCCAAATGCATGTCGTGACATATAGAGAGACAACATAATTGCATTTCTTTGTCACTTGTTGACCGTACTTTCTTGTCCATACCAAATCTTAGTAGTTATTTCAAAGCAAACATCGGTTGCTAACTACCCTTTGTGCGGTTTGCAGCTTCAGATCTGCCATCCCACTGCCACGGTCAACACTGTACTCATCATGCTTATGTTTTCCCCATTTTATGATGACCACAATCAGCCTACGTGGTTCGTGTCATAATAGCACTGCTCCACCCATCGAGCTAAACAAGCTTAGTTGTACAAATTCATATATGATATTATTGTTGATATTAGTAAAACTGAGAGATGTTTAATTGGTTAGCTAAATGTTCCTACTTTAGTTTCGAAATGCATGTGAGCCACATATGGAGAGACCGGAAAGAATAGTATTTCTTTGTGCGCTCTGGTTCATCATGGGTGGCCAACCGACATTGTATTGAAAGACTTGTAATATCTTCAATCTGCTTGCTCTTCTGCTCTTCTTTAAGATGATACTCTTCTCTTGCGGTCGACTGGTCAGGTCGAGTTGTTCTCCCTTAGTATATTTTGAATCTGTCAGGTCAGGTCGACTTGTTCTTCTTTACTATATGTTGAAGCTATCATCTGCGAAGTGTCATCACTTCTGGAGCTCTCATATTTTGAGTAGTAGGCCACATTATATTAATGCACACAACAAATTACAGCATGCATGGCATCTTTTAAAAGAATTGCAGAGATAGCACAAAGGGGTTTACAGGGAGGCAGTATTGGATTAGAATCACTTCTGCATTACAAAGAAAATCTCACTTGTTTTTATGTTTTCATGCATGTCAGATATTGAACATTATCAAAATGAATATGAGAATGGGCGCACGAGAGGAATATTGCGGAACGATCCACTGGCTAACAAACTTGGCATGGTGGAGGATGGCCTATCTTATTCACCCATCAAGGTGCTTGGTCTAACTTTGCAAAGTTGTATTGGTCGCACATATTTTGCATCTGACCTCTTGCATTACTTCTACTTTGTTACACCATCTACTTAGTTTAAGCATCATATATGAGTATATGCCATACCTATCCATTTTCTGTACCTATTCCATGTGTCGTCACACTATGTTTTTCCAGTCAAATGTTGTTCTTTCGTAATAGATGTCCAAAAGGAAGAGGGTGAGTTCAGATCCTCAAGGAGTACAAACTAGGTATTTGGAAAAGGTAGTGATACCTGTTAAATCAAATAGATCAGCAGCCACAGAAAACACAGGCCCAACTGTACCACACTTTACCCCTACTCCAGTGGCCAAACCCCTATTAGAACTGCTGGGAGCCCAGCGTCAGGTACTGTCTATGATATCAATTCAAAATTTGAACTCCTAAATTTCTACTTGTGCCTTACCTTCTCTCTTGTATGAAAACTAATTTCAGATGAATCTCCTTGCTCAAAGGATCATACGATCTCAAAACAATAATGGGCTCTGCATTGCTCTTGTCAGTACCTCTCTCCCTTTTGCCTTGTAACGCTGTACTTAATTAATTGCTATTTGATTATGTATCATCAGTCTGCACCTGAGCTTCATTATTCTCTGTTTCTTCCAATATTATTTGATCTATATTTACTCTTTGCAAAATGTAGAATAATGGCAACGCTTATAAAGAATTTTCTTTGGGGAATTTATTGAATTATCCTTCCATCAACATGGAGAAGGGCTTTGTCCAGCCCGTGTTAACATGTAATGTAAGTTCATCCTTCTCAAGCCTTCAAACTTTG
The DNA here is from genome assembly GCF_018294505.1 of Triticum aestivum. Classification (NCBI taxonomy): domain Eukaryota; kingdom Viridiplantae; phylum Streptophyta; class Magnoliopsida; order Poales; family Poaceae; genus Triticum; species Triticum aestivum. The sequence goes on from NC_057796.1 coordinate 416,904,070, forward strand.
TTCTAGTATAGATTTGGATAGGCATCATTTCCTCCACTGCTGTTTGCTTTGCTGTTTACATCTGATTGGATGTTTGCAACAACTACCAGCTTCAAATTATAGTTGTAAAAACATGTTCCTTATGCAGAACAGATCCATTTATTTGCTTATATAATTGTGAAACATGTTACGTGTCTCCTTGTTTCTCTTCAGACTCGTATCTCTTACGCCAGGCAGAACTTTAGGGAAGATAGTGAGCCAAACCATCTTGAGGACAGCGAGATGACCCCAAGGTCCTGTCTTGATGAAGACAGTGAGTTGAACCTACTCACCAGCAAGTGTGAGACAACCTCTGTGCAGTCGCTGCCTCAATCAGTTTGACTTCTTCAGTCTCAACTTAAAGCGGAAAGGCTTGCTTCAGCTCAGCTCCGACTTGAAGTCAAAGATGCAATGAAGATGTCAGAGGACTACCGTGCGCACCATCATGCCTTAAATCTAGTGTTGATGCATCTATCGTTGACACAACTGAGGTCTACTCAGCTTCTTCAGCTGTTTGGGGGGCCCGACGTGGCCAGGCCTAGTGCCTTCTGAAGTGCTCTCAATTTTGTATATTCTTTTGTCGGCGCGTTTATTTGCACTGGTGGCGAACTTTGATGCTTAGTGGATGTAATATGTGTGATAGCCGTGATAGCCTAGCGTAAGTTGCTTGCTTATTTATTTCCTTATTGTCTTGTTTATTTGTTTGCTTGTAGTCATTGCAGTTCTTTTTCCGTGGTTTGCTAGTGGCTGCAATAACCTATTTTTTAAAACTAGGCCACAATAACCATGGGCTAATATTTACTGTAGTGACACTGGGCCTCCTACGGGCCGTAGAAACAGTGGGCCTTCTACGGGCCGTAGAAACAGTGGGCCTTCTACGGGCCGTAGAAACAATGGGCCTTCTACGGGCCGTATCATCAATGGGCCTTATACGGGCAGTATAATCGATTGGCCAAACATGGGCCAATAACAGGCCGCATTATGGCCGTAAACGGGTTAGAGTTGGAATCGTCCGTTCATGGCCGACCATAACGGGCCATCGTTAATAGGCCGTATTTGATGACGCTATGAAAACGGCCCAACGTATTAACGGACCACAAACGGGCCGACTGTAACCACGGGCTGAATTTGGCCCACAAGCAGAAAATGACAGTAACGGGCCGTAAGTAAACGAATGCTGGAAATGAGCCCAAGAATAAATGGGCTCTGAGAAGGCGGAAAGATAACATGGGCTGGAAACGGCCCAACAGAATAACGGGCCGTTAATGGGTATAAAGTGATACACTGTTCATTACGGGCCAGTTTCACCACGGGCCATTAATGGGTGTAAAGTGATACACTGTTCATTACGGGCCAGTTTCACCACGGGCCATTAATAGGCCAAGAGTTACATAGGGCCTCATATGGGCCGAAAGACGTCATGGGCCATACATGGGCCAGAAGTGAAAATGGGCTGGAATCATATTGGTGGCCCAGATGACGCTACTGGGCCTAATTCGGATAGGGCGTAACGGGCCTTGGGTTAGCGGGCTGTAAATGGGCTATATGCGAACAGGCCGTTAACAGGCTTTACATGGGCCGGCCCGCCACCTTTTGACCAAGTCAAACGGGCCGGCCTTTTCACAGGAATGGGCCTCTATTGGGCCGTGCCACGTGTCGACGTATCATAGGCGCCTTCTGTCCAATGAGTGGATGACATCTGTCCCAACGATGAGCCGACACGTGTTTCCTCCAGCCAATGATGATTTTACACGTGGAAAATCCCCATTGGTCGGGGCTGTTAACGGGTTATCGGATCCAAAACCCGACCCGATAGCTTAACGGCATTCCGTTACGGTGGATGCCATGTGTCAGTCACCCTTGACGAAAGCACTTCTGTGACGCGGGATTTATCGTCATGGAAGTGGACACTTCCGTGATGATAATTTTGGTAATGTCATGGAACACTTCTACGACAGCACAGGTATGACTATCTTGATTCTGTCATAAAATCGTCATGGATGTACATGCATGACAGAAAATGCGACCTACTGTGACAAACACGTATCATCATGGAAGTGTATTTTTTTGTAGTGCTAGCTTTGACAAGATCAGCAATGTGAAACTCCAAATTCCTCCTCTCAGTGCTCAACTTTTCCTTCTCCTTCAAATGAGCAAACTTCAGATTCCTAATCACATTACCTTGGGCAACCTGAATGCTCTTCAACTGGTCAACCTTTTGCTTCAGTTCTTTGTTCTCAGCATCCATTGCACCCAGCTGTTCCTTCAAAGCTGAAATATTGTTGTCCAAAGGAGGAGTGATCTCCTCATGTTCACCTTGTTGGACTTCATTTTCCTTGGGAATATTGTCCTGGGTATCAAGTAGGTTGTTCACATCCTCAACAAGCTTCTCATAAGTCTCCTGTAGCTTGTTCTTCTGTGATGTGAGATTGTGGACAAGTGATGAATGTTCCAGACATGCCATCCTATTAGCACGCTGGCAATCCTCATACAAAAGCCATAGTTTGTGAAGAGCATTCTGCAGATGCTTTGGCCACTCCTCATCTACCCACTGAACAACACCACAACTGCTTGCTTCCTGCAAAACAACAAGTACAAATGCATTTACTTCCTTTTTCACTTCACTTCTATTCAGTCCAATTCAAAACAACTATAGTATACCTTAATTTTTAACAGCACAATACAATTCAGTTCAATTCATTTACTTCATTTATATCTATGAACAATGCACTATGATACTTTTTAACAGCACAATTTACTTCACTCAGTCACTATGGATACCTTAATTTTATATCTATGTACTTAATTTTTAACAGCACAATTTAATTCATTTACTTCATTTATATCATTGTGGTGTTGTTCATTTATATGTATGAACAATTCATTTACTTCACTCAGTCACTATGGTATGGTACATGACAGTACCTTTAACTAAACTACTAGGTGAACAGTGAACATGAACAATGAATAGTGAACATGAACAATGAACAGTGCATATGAACAATTTATAGTTTCTTCACAAAATGAGCAAACTACAGATTTTTGCTAGCACTCACATCAAGTCCACAGGCAATGAACCTCCTCCCAGTGCTAATCCCTTCGAAGCAAACATGCCTCTTCGCCGGCTGGCCATGCTCACACATCACCATCACCTCATCGTCAACACCAGAGTAGTTCGGGTCCTCGATTGTAGCCGGGATCTACATCAACAAAAGAAACGCACATAATCCATCTCATGGGTTCAAATCGAGCAGGAAAAACAAAATCCCCAAACCGAAACCCTAGCTCAAAGAACCCTAGCTACGAGTACACATCACTGACCTTGATAGGGGAGCCACCTGAAGAGTACTCGTAGCCCGATTCCTCGTTGTCGTCGCTCCACGAAACCATGGCGGACGGCGGCGAGCTGGCTTCTCACCGACGGCGACCAGAGCCAGAGAGAGGAGACAGAGGAGAGGGGCGAGAGAGAGAGAGCGCGCGGGGGGGATCTGTCTGGCGAGCACCGACAGGACCGACCGGCGCGGCGTCTTGAGCGTTTTGTTCCTAACGGCGCCGTTGCCTGTCCGTCACGCCACGTCAGCGTTTTCGGGGCCCACCTGTCAAAAAAGAGATCAAACGAGGCTAAACGGCTGTTCGGTGCTTTTTGCAACGGGTTAAGAGATTTTACGGTGTTTTTTGCAACAGATTAACAACTTGGTAGTTTCCTGCAAACCTAGCCACAAATGTGGTGGTTTCTTGCAATTGACTCTGCAATCAGAGAAACTCATTCATCCTACGAAACTGAGCAATCTGCTCCTAGAGTCAGTTTATTTAAAGAGAATCTTGCTCCGGTGCACAGAACAAATGAAGAGATAGCCTTGTGTTCTCCCTCAAGATGGCAACTGGGACGAAACCCATCAGGTTTTGCTTGCACAAACCCATCCCTACGAGAAAATCGCAAACCCGTCCCCGTCCCCACCAACGTGCGCGGGGTTAAATTTTTGCCCGTCCCCTAAACCCGTCGGGTTTTCAAAACCCACGGGGAACCCGTCCCCATGAGCAGTCAATGAAAACAACAACATTTGAAAGAAGAACAGGAGCATATTACAGCAGCAGGCGACGGCTGGGGGGACCTAGGTTTAGGTTTAGGTGTTGTGTTGTGCGGGAGAGAGAGGCCTGAAGAGCGAGCGACACTGCAGCGATCGGGCGAGGGGTTAGTTTGTACTTCAGGGCCTCGACGCTGTGGGGCTCGGCTGCTCGGGCACTGTGGCTTTAGGCCACTTGAGTCAAGATGGATTGGTGCATGCTAAATAATGTATTTTGACGGGTTTGTCGGGTTTTGGGTTCGGGTAGTACTCAAATGGGTTTAAACCCGCGAAACATGCGGGTTTTATAATGTACCCACGAGCAGCCCCATGGGTATAGAAAGTCGCCCATCATCTAATAGGGTAAAAACCCACGGGGACACGGGTTTCGGGGCCCCATTGCCATCTTGAGTTCTCCCCTGGCCAAGGCAACTAAGGAGATCCTACTCCGACTCCCGGGTAATTTTGCCGTGCAGTTCAAGCTGGTCAGCAAGCAGTGGCTTACATTGGTCGAGAGTCGAAGCTTCATGCGCTCTTACTATGAGCATAACAACATAGACAGGAGGCCCAAGATCATGCTTGTGGGCAAGGGTGCTAGAGGTCTGGGTTTCAGTTTTGCTCCCATGGGTAAATTGCTTCGAGAGGCTCCTAGTCAAGGAACATGGCTTGACACAAAGGTGGTTTGCTCCAAGCCTTGTCATGGCATGAACCTGTTAAGTACTGAGAGTGAGGACTATCTTTACAACCCTTGCACAGGTTACTGCAGTAGCTACCGCACTCGAGGGAGGCTCGCCTATGTGCCCAACCATATACTCTAGACGATGCACGACAGTATCCGTACACCAGAAGATCATGCTTTTGGTGTTGGCAACAGGAATGTTGGCCTGGGGTTCAATCTTCTGACACAGGAGCATGTCATTGTTCAAATCTTATACCACTTGAAGGACTTCGAATCTCGTCAATATTTATTGACATTCTCAGTAATTGCCCCTGGTTCGGTGCAAGACCACTTTGAGCCGCCTCTTCCTTTAAATGGCATGCCACCAACCTATCTGTCAGGAGTACTATATTGGATGAGTGAACCAAGGTTAGGCCAGAGTTATGAGAGGGCCATTGTGTCGTATAACATTGCGACTAGGATGTTTGGTGTCATCCCCTGCCCCTCAAGCATCGCAATGTGGAACAACACAAGTCCATCCCAAGCATTTGTGGTAGAGCTTGAGGGGATATTATGTGCTGTTCATGCGGATCCAGTTGCAGATGAAGCTGGAACATGGTCGATGGGATAGAGCATGTAAAATATGTTTAGAAGACTGCTCAGGCTATTCCCTTGGAGCAGATGTTGTGGTTCCCTTGGCCGTTGACCCCAAGGATGGGAGAATCATGCTGAACACAGGGAGGAAATTGGGTCTTTATGATCCAACGAAGCAATCGGTTGAGAACTTGTATGATCTTGATGAGGTCTTGCGTGTCACAAGTTCAGAGCAGTCTCCACGCGTTGGAGTGTACGAAGATGTCCAAATGACCAAATGCGGACATCATGTCGAGAAGTTCTGTTTGCCGAAGTCACCTTTGGAGCAGCCCACGTTTTTCGATGAGCCTTCGCCTAAATTATCTGGGAAGCAATTTACGTGCTCCAATGGCGTTCAACCTTTGGAGGGGAGAACTCCTCTGGACAGTAAAGTTATGCCTCTGGTCCCAATGTTATACGAGGAGAGCTTGGCAAGCTTTCCCCGTGTTTGCAAAACAAGGTGGTTAAGCTGATGTGTTGCCAAAAGTTAAAGTCCAGCAATTTGGTAGCACCATGTACGTTGAAACTTCAATTATAGGTGGTGGAAACTGCAATTGTATTTGGTAGCACCATATACAATGCGTCAGTTACTCAACATAGTTGGTGGAAACTGCAATTGTACTTCTATTATAGTTTTTTTAGTATTTCTTGTTGAGTTATTTATCACCAACAATCTCTTTGTATAATTGTCTGCTGTGAAAGCGTACGTACTGATGTTTTTGTAATGTTACTTACTCTTTGTGTTCAAGATTTACTTTTGCTATGAAAGTGTATTATTATTGTTTTCCTTGTTAGACCTGGTTGCCAGTTTTTTTTGTTGAGAAAAAGATGATGTACCCCCGGCCTCTGCATCTGGACGATGCATACAGCAATATTATTAATTATTCTCAAAGACCTTACAAGGTAATACATCAATAAGCCTGAAGGCACCATGTTGACAACGCCTGTTGCTACTCCTGTCCCTTGATGAAGGGGTGCCGAATGTCCGAGCCTAATACCAAACAGACATCGCACCAAAGCCTAACATCTAAAGCCGGATGCCCCAGCCAAGCCACTACCTAGACTGGGTCACACACTGGTCCGGCACACTCCCAGTGAGCACCGCACGCTGCAAGGGCCGTCACCTCCATCTTCCATCGATCCATCCTCAGAGCATAACTCAGGCATCGACCTTACTAGGCCTCTCCGCCATCGACGCCCCCACGACGCCAGACAGTGTCACCCTCCTGCGCGAGTCCCTCGCCACATGTCGGACGCCGAGTCTTCACTGCACCACGCCGTCGAGATACGCCACCAATGATGTGTAGGATGAAGCACCCCTCCACCAAATAATCCGTCTACTGGTCCCTTGAGCCCGTGTACACCTCCAAGAATGACGCCATAAGAAGGAAACAATACAATAATGCCGCCGTCATCTGATCTACAGACCTGGTTGCCAATGCCAGGACATATGTATGCTTGAGTTGAGCTCTGGGATGTGTAGCCAATTCCATTCTTCTAACTGCATTTCTGATGCTATGGTAGCGTGGCTGATTACGTGAGGAGTAGAATTGTCGAAATATATACACATCTCCTGGGGAGTGTCAAATGTGCTACCTTACGAAGTACGAATTTATGACAAGTCCTTGATGAGAAATTGATTAGGAGGGAACAAGTGGAGGTGTATTTGCGTGGGTCTTTAGATCATACAGAGATCGACTATTTTCAAGCACGGTATGTTCGTCAGTTGCAAAATTTGCAAAGCTTTCTAGCTAGGAACCTAAATTTGCAAGGCTTTTGTTCCCTCGCTGGGACGGGCTCTGCTGCATCTTTCTATCTCAGTTTTTAGGTCAACTTAGTCAAAGAATGACCAGATTCATCAAGCACAAAAAAGGTTCAGTCAGTTGTGTCCGTTGCCAATGCTAACATTACCACTCACAGTTAGGGCTGCAAACGAGTCGAGTTCGAGCGAGTTGGTTTAGGCTCAGCTCAATTCATACTAAAATTCGAGCGAGCTCCAAATGGGCGAAGCTCAAGATCGAGCTGTAGAAAGTGGCTCGTGCTCAGCTTGTAACGATTTCGAGTCGATCTCGAGTTAGTTTCGAGCTAAATAAGAGGATTTTTAAAATTATTTTAAGGCAAATTTTAAAGTAAGATAAATCACAACAAAGAAATCACAATAAAATTTGACTTATTCCTTCTCAACTGAAGACTACTATTTAATAACAAGAGATTGTGGATAGAAGATAATGAAGGTGCGCCTGCTCTCAAACTTGGGCCAAAAATAAGATATTGAACACACGGTTGGCCACGTGTCATATTGAGGCTAAATTTTCTCCACACTTAATTTCCATGTTTGTTAGTAGATAAAATGAAGAAAAAAAAGGTAAAATGAAGGGGAAAAAACGTACTGAACATATATGGCAATGATGATCCTAATTCTTCGAAATAGACATGAAGATTATTTAATATGCATATATGATATCGAGCCATCGAGCGAGCTAATGCTGACTCAGGATCGGCTCATTTCTCGATCGAGCTACATAAAGTGCTCATACTCAAATCATTTCTTTTCAAGTCGATCTCGAGTCGAGCAAAAATACGAGTCGATCTCGAGCGGCTCACGAGCCTCGAGCTTTTCTTGCAGCCCTACTCACAGTACATTCATTCCTGTCCTGGGACAAAAACATATAGGGAATACTACTCCCTCGGTTCCACAATACATGTCTTTCATTTGTCAAAATATAGATGTATCTAGACATGTTTTAGTATATAGGTACATCCATTTTTGAACAAATAAAAGTCAAGTATTTTGGAACGGAGGGAGTACCTTGTAACTAAATATAACTCGAATTGTGACGCCAAGACACTTAGAAATATGCCTGTCAGATGGAGGCGCGGTCAGCACCTTTCCTTTCCTCCTTCCCAAGTCTACTTCTACCTCTACCGAGTTCTCCGTTTTGTGCCGGACAGCCTCTGCCTCGGGATCCATCCGTTGCCAAGCATCAGACTCAGACGACGGAGGGCCGGTCATGCTGCTCACCGGCAGATATACCAGCACCATGCTGCTTAACCGATCGCTTGTTGATTATACATTTATACTGAACGGCACTACATAAGTAGCAACAAATTCATTCATTCGTGCACGTTGGCAGCCAGGGCCACGTCCCATTCCTTTTCCTCACGGGCTACCTAGTGGTTGTCCACTTTCACTTTGGGTAGGAAAACTGCGCCATGGTTGGTAAATATGTTACTCCGTTTTTTGATACATCTAGCCCGTATTTTAGATCTTGGCTTTTTCATTTCGAACATCATATCAACTTGACGAAGGGATGCGTATTCTCCAGGCCGCCTGCCCAAACCTCATATCAAAACCCAAAATATAAAATTGGGAGCGTCAACCAAGCCGCAATCATCGGGTCTGGAGCACACACCGGTCCAGTGCACTGTCAACGGGCACCGCATGCGCACGCTGCAGAGGCCGCCACCACCATCTTCCACCGATCCATATTCAGAGCAGGTATCGATGCATCGACCTTGCACAGGCCTGCCGTCGACACCACTATGACGCCAGACAACGCCACCTTCCTACGCACATCCATCATCATGCATATGTCGTAGAGACTATACCTGGGCATATCTCGGGCCGAGCCGGGCTTTGGGTTGGGCCAGAAAAAGCCCGCTGCTAAAAACCCAGGCCCGAGCCCGGCCCGACCTGGCCATCGGGCCTAGAAAATCAGGCCCGAGCCCGAGAAAGCCCGACACGGCCCGGTCGGCCCGGCCCGACTACGACTAAAAATGTGTTTTGTGCAGGCCCGAGCCCGGCCCGACTACGACTAAAAACGTGTTTTGTGCAGGCCCGAGCCCGGCCGGCCTGCCTGTCGGGCTCAGTTTCCAGGCCGAAGCCCGACCCGACGGCACACTAGGGCTCAGCTCGGCCCGAAGGCACACTCGGGCTCAGCCCGACCCGGGATTTTTGGGCCGGGTCGGGTCAGGCCGTCCGTGCTGGGCTGCCCATGGTCAGGTCTAGTCGAGACCCTGCAGCTCCACATCACCGAGACCCCACGTCATCGATGCGTCACATGAAATACCGTCCCACTGCTGAAACCCTCCATTGCTCCCTTGAGCCAATTCACACCTCCAAGAACACTAGTAGAAAAAGGGCCTAATGTGAAGCACATTAGTCCTGGTTTATAACTGAACTGGCACTAATGTGACCATTAGTGTCGGTTCGTGTTGAACCTTTAGTACCGGTTCGTGCCACGAACCAGTACTAAAGGGGTGGTGGCTAGTCCCGATTTGTGTCACAAACCGGCAATAAAGGGATCTTAACCTATAGTCCCGGTTGGAGACACAAACCGGCATTATAGGGCAATTTTCAAACTCTACCCCCCTCCCCCCGCGCGTGTAACGCCATTTCAGTTTTCAAAAAAACAAAAGAAAATTATAAAAACTTCAAAAATTAAAATCCTTCGAGATGTAGTTATGTTACTACATCTACTAGTTAGGAAAATTTAAAAACTTAAATTTTGACATGTTTTGCAAAAAAGTGTGATGAAAAAGTAGAACGACTATATCTTTTGCATATGATGTCGAAAAAAAGTATAATATATCAAAATGTTCAGCACGAAAATCCGCAACCGATTTTGACTGCCGTGGGCCGTTTTGCAAATTTTTAGAATCCTCAAATTCTAAAAGGAAAAAAAGATATGCTCAAATTTCAGTTTTTTTGAATTTTGGTCAAACATGGTCAAACTACTTATTCAAGAAATATTAGTGTTACTAAATAATTATTTCAATTTTTTGAATTTTGGTCAAATCTGGTCAAACTACTTATTCAAGAAATATTAGTGTTACTAAATAATTATTGTTTTTAGAATAATAGTTTTAAACTGAAACGGTGAAACGTGTGACCTAATGCTCAAGCTAAACTCCTGAGGGTTAATAGGATTGACAGCTTACTATTGTCAGGAAAACAACAAATGCAGACTTGGAAACTAGGGGGAATATAACTCGGAAGTTAAGCGTGCTCAGGCTGGAGTAGTGAGAGGTGGGTGACCGGCCTGGAAGATAGACGATTTGAAATGAGTGATCTACACTTAAGCAGTTATAAGGGGTGATTAGAGACTAAATCGTCAAATAATTCAGAAAATTGAAAATCAACAAAAATCTTTTTTTCCAAATTTAAAAAAAAATCTTTAGTATCTGTTGGTGTTACCAACCGGGACTAAAGGTCCCCCATACCACGGCGCAGGCTCGCGCCACGTGATGGGCCTTTAGTAGCGGTTCGTGTTGAACCGGGACTAGGGGGAGGGGGGCTTTAGTCTCCACCCTTTAATGCCGGTTGCAGAACTGGCACTAAAGGCCCTTACGGACCGGTAATAAAGCTCTATTTTCTACTAGTGGAATGACACCCTCAAGGGGAACAACACAAGAGCGTTGCCGTTATCCGATAGGCAGATCTAGGGCCACGTCCCTTTCATGCACGTTGGCAACAAATTCATTCATTCATCCACGTTGGAAGCCAGGGCCACATCCCATTCCTTTACATCACGGGCTACCCAGGTGCTTCTCCACTTCAGAGAAAAGGCTCGGCTAAGCCCAAGTAGGGTTTGGACCCAACCCGGCTTTGAATTAATGAAGGCATTAATCGGTCAGGATACAAACAGCAGCAACATACAAGCATAATAGAACAAGAAAAGGGAAAGGGAAATGGGGATGCAACCCCAAACGACAGATACAAGGTGAGGAAAATAAGCAAATGGTCAGCATACGTTTAATTTTTAGGCACTATTATTTTTGTTTTATAATATTTTTATTTTTATTTCTGAAATGGAAAATATTGTATTTACATATTTCAAAATGATCATCATACATTTAATTGTTTTAGCACGGCGTAAGAAAATGTTCGTTCCTCTTTTATATAATATTGGTACCATTCGAATAAATGTTCGTGGCATTCAAAAAATGATCGCACGTTACAAAAATATGTTATTGACATGTGTAATATGCAGGCACCATTTCCCATATTTTCCAACTTTTTATCACATGAATATAATGTTTTGTACCCTCAAATCAAAGAATACAATGTTTTAATATGTTAGTTGTCTGTAGATGGGGCTTTGGGCCACCCAACCCTACTCAAGGCTCGAGAGTAGCGAGAGGTAGAGGCGAGACAGTAGGAACGCTCACTGTAAGCGAGATATAGTATTTGCGAAGCGTGAAATACGGATTACCACAACCGCTCGCCCTTGGCACTTAAGAAATTGCCCATCAAACGCGGGAGATCTTGGGCTTGCGAGCGGCCGTCCTAATTTTTTATTATACTTTTATGTATATTTGTAAAATGTAAAATATTTAATTTACATATTTCAAAATGCTCAGCATACTTTAATGTTTTTTAACATAGTGAAAGAAAATATTCGTGCCTCTTTTAAATCATATTGGTAGCATTAAAAAATCATTATATTCACAAATGTTCGCGAGTTTCAAAAATATGTTATTGACATATATAATATGTAGGCACTATTTCCCAATATATTTAGCACATGAATATATTGTTTTGTATCCCCAGAAGAAAGAATATACTGTTTTAATATGTTAGTTGTGTGCAGACGGGGATTTCAGCCGCACGTCCCTACTAAAGGCTCGTAGGCCCAGCTGAATAGTGATCATTGTCGAAGGAATCCAGACGGACAGTCCCGTGTCTCGGTTGTAGCGAGAGTTAGTGCGCTCTTGCGCAAGGCACGTCCCTAAATGGGCCTGCTAGGCGCGCGGGAGGCCAGGGCCTCTTTTTAGTTGTTTTCATGTTTTCTATTTTTGTTTATTTTTCCTTTACTTTCATTTATACTTTCAAATATTCTTAATAAATACTCCCTCTGTCCCAAAAATAAGTGTCTCAACTTTGTACTAACATTAGTACAGAATTGCACTAAGCTTGAGACACTTATTTTCGGACGGAGGGACTATATTACAAAAATGTTTTCATGAAGTATTTGAAAAATAATCTTAACCAAGCATTTGAAAAATGTCAAGTGCATGTAAAGAAAATGTTTCTTGTGTATACGCAAAATAAACAATGTGTGTGATATGTTAATCATGTATTAAACAAATATTATCAAGCATTCAAAAAATGTTGAACAGGTATTTGGAAATTTTGAATCAAGAATTTGAAGATATTAAATGCGTATAAAAAAATGTTGGCCATGTATTCAAAAAATGTTTACCAAGTATTTGGAAAATTTGAATCAAGAATTTCAAAAATGTTAAATGTGTATAGAAAACTGTTGACTATATATTAATTTTTTTAATTTTGTATTGTATTGAAAAAAATTAAACTTGTAATTGAACAACATTGCTGGCAAGTGGCATACCTGCACGAGCATACCCCCTTCACCCGTGCGGTATTTTGTGCCAATCCATATGCGGGGCATAATACCTGCTATTTTTCAATTACATTTTCATCGCCATTTTTTTGTTTATATTTTGCATTATTTATATAATTTAATATTTCGAAAAAAATGAGATTTAATAATAAACAGGAAACAAAAAAAATACTCGTGCATTTTAAAAAATGTTTGCATATTAAAACAAGTTCGTAATTTGAAACAAATGTTAGGAAATAAAAAAATTCATGATTTTGAGAAAAGTTTAGGAATCTGAACAAATCTTAGCGATTTTTTAAAAATGTTCAAAAATTCAAATAATGCTGGTGCATTAAAACCTTTCATCGATTCAAACAGTGTTTGCTGATAGAAATTTATTTAAAAGAATTTGAAAACTGTTCAGGCATTTATTAAAAAATATTTCGCTAAATAAAAAATGATCCTCAATTTAAAAAATTATTCTCCAATTTCGAGAAAATGTAGGTTATCTCAAAACAATGTTCACGAGTTTAAAAATTGCGAATTTAATAAAATAATCCGCCATTTAATTTTTTTGTGAATTTGAAAATTTATTTTGAATTCATGAAAGTATATATGTATTGAAAAATATTCATGATTAAAAAAACATTTTGAAAAATGCTGATGGATTTGAAAATATGTTTACAAAATGAAAAAGGAAATGAAAAATAGAAAGAATGGAAAATTTAATGTAAAAATAATAGAAAACAGATATTAGTAAACAAAAAAAAGTGAAATGAAAACGAAATGAAAGGAGATAGAAAATAATAAAAATAATAGAAAATTGATAAGAGAAAAGATCGGTCTGGAACGTTCCTATAACTGAAAAGGAGCTAGTTGGGCCGGCCTAATGTGTACGGGAGTGAGGTGTATGCGCCGTCGGGCCGCCACGTCTGGCTGGGCCCTAGGCCGTCGCCCCGGCCCAGGGCCGGCTAGCCGAGAAGACCAGATTGCAGTTTGCAAGGACTTTCCGCGGCCGTACGAAAACGAGTCGAACTCGTGCCCAGCTCCAAACTAGCCTTACGAACCGACCTATGCGTCTATAAATATCAGCCCAAGGCCCCCAATCTAACCTTCAAAGTTCAAACCCTTTTCCCCAGCTCCGTCGCCACAATCATCCGGAAACTGCGCACACGGCGGCGGCGGCAGCAGCAGCCATGTACGCCAGCACCTGCTCCGCGGCCGACGAGCGCATGTACTGCCCGGAGTGCCGCCGCGCGACGGAGGTTGTCCTGGACCACGGCACCGGCGACACCATCTGCACCGAGTGCGCGCTCGTCCTCGACGCGCACTACATCGACGAGGGTTCCGAGTGGCGCAACTTCGCCGACGACGGCGGCGGCGAGGACCGCGACCCCAACCGCGTCGGCGCCTCCGGCGACCCCTTCCTCGCCGCCAAGCTCTCCACCGTCATCGACTACACCAACAAGCCCAAGAAGTCCTCCGCCACCGGCGTGGCGACAAAGGCCCCGCCCAGGATGTCGGTGCCGGACGCGGGGGCGGCCTCCGAAAACACCCTCGTCGACGGCTTCCGCGGAATCTCTGACATGGCCGACCGGCTCGGCCTCGTGGCCACCATCCGGGACCTGGCCAAGGAGACGTTCAAGAAGCTGGACGAGGCCAAGGGCTGCCCGCGCGGCCGGAAGCGGGACTCCGTCTACGCCGCCTGCCTCTACATCGCCTGCCGCAACCTCGGCATGCCGCGCACGTACAAGGAGCTCGCCTCCGTCACCGCCGGGGGCGTGGCTGCCAAGAAGGACGTCGGCAAGATGACGACGCACATCAAGAAGCTCCTCGGGGAGGAGGACGGCCAGGTGATGGACATCGGCGTCGTCAGCGCCTCCGACTACCTGCGCCGCTTCTGCTCCCGGCTTGGCCTGGGCAACCAGGAGGTGCGCGACGCGCAGGAGGCCGTGCGGAGGGTCGAGGAAGGGCTCGACGTGCGCCGCAACCCGGAGTCCGTCGCCGCCGCCATCATCTACATGGTCGTGCAGCGTGCCGGCGCCAGCAGGTCCGCCAAGGACGTGTCCGTCGCCACCGGCGTGGCCGAGGGCACCATCAAGGAGGTGCACAAGGACCTCGCCCCACACGCACAGATGCTCTTCGGCTGAGCCTGAGCGCCCACGACATTAACGCTTCTTGATCCTTTGGCTGTTTGGCAGGTCTGCATGCATGCATGTTTGCCATGTCCACAATTCCAAACGCGTGCTGTTCTTGGCAACTATCTTAGTCTTGGGCATGTGAAGTTATTGTTGGACTTCGTTTCTAAGTGCTGAATCATATCATTCGTGAATGAATCCGTGCTTAGTTCGTTTGATCCGATTAAACTCATGAACCGAGGTCTCAGACACGTTTGCCAAGTACGCTACTCGTGAATTATAATGGTCTCATGAACGTGAGGCTAATAATTTCGAGGGCTCGACATTTTCACCAAAAATTCATCACACATTACAATGAAGTGAAAAAGGCGGCGACAGTCTCAAAGAAGGGGGTGAAGCTTCAATTCCGGCTAGGTTCAAACAAATTTTGAAATTTGCTTGAATCTCGTTGAAATTGAAACCAGAATGGCCAGATTAAAAACTGAAATAGGTGATTTCAAAGCATTTTAGCCCAACAAAATCCCTAAACCACAACATGAATAACTTCGGAAACAAAACTGGCATGGCAATGTGATGTATACTCTTGCCGAATATGGCCATTCGAAAACAAAACTGAAATATGACTAATGTTCAGATATACATATGGCAAAGTACCGAAAGAATCTTTTGGTGTTATACACCAATTGAAAGAATCTGACATGTGTTATTGAGTTGAACATGTTGTTTTCGCGGTGGCAGGAGGATCCTGGAAAATATGAAGAGGGGATCAAGTACTATGTTTTGTACTCAGCGACAATTAATATGGACTGGAGGGAGTATTAAAAATGTTATATTCACTACACCAAACAGAGTACATGTCCAATTCAATTATTTCTGAAAGAAGGTCGCTAAGTACATACAGATGCAAAGTACCGAAAGAATCTTTTGTGTTATACACCAATTGAAAGAATCTGACATGTGTTGTTGAGCTGAGATTATGCAACCATGCTGTTTTCAAGGTGGCAGGAGGGATCCTGAAAAATATAAAGAGGGGGTTAAGTACTATGTTTTGTATTCAGTGACAATTAATATAGACCGGAGGATATTAAAAATGTTGATATTCAAATTCAATTATTTCTGAAACATGGTTGCTACGTACACACATATGGTAAAGTACTGAAAGAATCTTTTGGTGCTATACACCAATTGAAAGAATCTGACATGTGTTGTTGAGCTGAGATTATGCAACCATGCTGTTTTCAAGGTGGCAGGAGGGATCCTGAAAAATATAAAAAGGGGGTTAAGTACTATGTTTTGTATTCAGTGACAATTAATATAGACCGGAGGATATTAAAAATGTTGATATTCAAATTCAATTATTTCTGAAACATGGTTGCTACGTACACACATATGGTAAAGTACTGAAAGAATCTTTTGGTGTTATACACCGATTGAAAGAATCTGACATGTGTTGTTAAGTTGAGATTACCCAACCATGTTGTTTACGCAGTGGCATGAGGGATCCTGAAAAATATAAAGAGGGGGTCAAGTACTATGTTTTCTACTCAGCGACAATTAATATGGACCGAAGGGAGTATTTAGAATGTTGATACTCACTACACCAATCAGAGTGCATGTCCAATTCAAGTATTTCCGAACCATGGTTGCTAAGTACACACATATGGCAAAGTACCGAAGGAATCTTTTGGTGTTATACACCAATTGAAAAAATCGGACATGTGTTGTTGAGCTGAGATTACGCAACCATGTTATTTTCGCGGTGGCAGGAGGGATCCTGAAAAATATAAAGAGGGGGTCAAGTACTATGTTTTGTACTCAGCGACAATTAATATGGCCCGGAGGGAGTATTAAAAATATTGATATTCACTACACCAAACAGAGTACATGTCCAGTTCAATTATTTCTGAAACGTCATTGCTAAGTACATTACTTGTGAATATGCCTGGCCATCTGTCGGGCCGGGCCTACCAAAGCTCGAAGCAGAAAACCTAGGCCCGGGCCCGGGCGTCTGGCCTAGATTTCAGGCCCAAGCTTGGCCTATTAGTGAAAAATCCCGCCGGTCCTCTTCCCTAAAACAAAAATATGGGAAGCCCAGGCCCGGCCCGGTGTGTCGTTCGAGCTCAAAAACTAGGCCCAGGCCCGGCCCATGGGCAAGACCGGGCTGGGTCGGGCTTTTTTTGGGCCGGGTCAACCGGGCCGGGTTTACCATGGCTAGTTATACTCATGAATGATCCCATGAATGTGACATTAAACTTGGAGGACTAATATTTTTCACCAAAATTCATTG
This sequence comes from Triticum aestivum, assembly GCF_018294505.1. Lineage (NCBI taxonomy): Eukaryota > Viridiplantae > Streptophyta > Magnoliopsida > Poales > Poaceae > Triticum > Triticum aestivum. Next base: position 416,921,211 of record NC_057796.1, read on the forward strand.
ATTTTAGTGGACCTAGGACAACATGCATGTTTTGGTCAAAAAAAGCGGTGACACTAAAAACCAGGTTTGATTCAAACACAAATTCCAATTTGTTTGGATCCTTGAAATGAAAATAAAAATATCTAAGATTACGAAATCAATGATTTCAGCGTGATTTGCCCAAGAACAAAATCTAGATCCCACAACTTGAATGGCTTGGAATATATGTTGGCATTAGACTATGACATACATTCCATCCAAATCATCCAACAAATGTTAGAATCGTCTGTTGTTTAACCATAGATGGCTAGTTATA
>NC_057796.1:416921788-416926089 GCF_018294505.1 Triticum aestivum
GTTTGGATCCTTGAAATGAAAATAAAAATATCTAAGATTACGAAATCAATGATTTCAGCGTAATTTGCCCAAGAACAAAATCTAGATCCCACAACTTGAATGGCTTGGAATATATGTTGACATTAGACTATGACATACATTCCATCCAAATCATCCAACAAATGTTAGAATCGTCTGTTGTTTAACCATAGATGGCTAGTTATACTCATGAATGATCCCATGAATGTGACATTAAACTTGGAGCAGGACTAACATTTTTCACCAAAATTCATTGATTTTAGTGGACCTAGGACAACATGCATGTCTTGGTCAAAAAAAGCGGCGACACTAAAAACCAGGTTCGATTCAAACACAAATTCAAATTTGTTTGGATCCTTGAAATGAAAATAAAAATATCTAAGATTACGAAATCAATGATTTCAGCGTGATTTGCCCAAGAACAAAATCTAGATCCCACAACTTGAATGGCTTGGAATATATGTTGACATTAGACTATGACATACATTCCATCCAAATCATCCAACAAATGTTAGAATCGTCTGTTGTTTAACCATAGATGGAAGCTCATGCCCCCTCCCCCAAAAAAAATCATGTTTCTACGTACTTGCCTCCTTATGAGGCTAAAGATCTCAAGGTCACAGTGTGTTGGTCAAAAAAAGTGGCGACACTAAAAATCAGGTTCAATTCAAACACACATTCAAATTTGTTTGGATCCTATTGATATGAAAATCGAAATATCTGAGATTACGAAATCAATGATTTCAGCGTAATTTGCCCAAGAACAAAATCTAGATCCCACAACTTGAATGTCTTGGAATATGTGTTGGCATTGAACTATGACATAGATTCCATCCAAATCATCTAACAAATGTTAGAATCGTCTGTTGTTTAACCATAGATGGAAGCTCAAGCCCCCCTCCCCCCAAAAAAAATCATGTTGCTACGTACTTGGCTCCTTATGAGGCTAAAGATCTCAAGGTCATAGTGTCGTGGGGGGAGATTCTGGCAGTAAGAGAGAGGTAGGGAAGTAGCTGGATCTCGTAAGACGCAAGTGAGTGACACAGAGAGAGATATGCATGTTCAGGCCCCTCGTGGTGGAAGTAATGACCCTACATCATGTGACCCATAACTTGGTGCAGAAGAGTAGCTTATATAGAGTGCACTAACCCTTCCAAACTTGTAAGCAATGTCGGCTCGACTGTAGACCGGGTTCAGGTTTAGGCCAAAATAACATTCTTAGGAGGCGTACAATGTGCATGCCAAAGGTAAGCCTCCATCGTAGTAGTCAAGGGTAGAGATGTATTGGGCCATTGCGCCAGTTACGATGACACCTAGGTACTTGGTGTTTGGCCGCAGCCTCCGGATCACAAGACTGTGTTGCTAGCTAATCCACTAAAGGTTAGAACCAACAAGTACCCGAGCAAACAAAATATATGCAATCTTCTATGGGAGCCCCTCGGGCCGGTCCTGAGTTTTCAAAGACCCGGTGCGAACTTAAAAGATGGGCCCAACAGGTGGAAAAATCACCTATGTAGATACATAGCACAGACTTTTTGGCTTAAAAATGACTTTTGAAGCATTATTCAATGCAAAATCATCAATGGTCGTATCAATGAGGAGCAACAATGCCATTTCGAGCATCATTACGGGCGTCCCAGAAGATGTCACAATGTGTTTTCCGCTCCCTTGGCTAGAAGTAAGCGTGGAAGGTGTGACATGTCGCCTGAAAACATTACGATGAGGCAATTCTCTGGCAATAAAATCCGGAGCATTTGTGATCGGCTGCCAGAGACTATGTAAGTGGCGAAAAATGCAAATGGAGGAATGTGTTTCTTCTTCTGGCTCAGTGTCTCCGTCTATGGGCCAATCCTTTTCCCTGCGTGCGGTATTGTGCATCCTCGCATACTGTCGCTACATACAGTTGGGCTGGCCCAACTAGACAGCTTTTGTTTTTTTTTCTATTTTTCCTTTTCCTTTTCCATTTAGTTTTTCCTTTTCTTTTCCTTTCTTCTCTTATTCTCTTTTGCTTTTATTTCCTTTTTCTCATTTTTTTGTTTTCTTTTTATTCTTTCTTTTTTATTTTAAATTCAAAAACAGTTTTTTAAACACGGGGACATTTTTCAAATACTTGAATATTCTTAAAAATTGCGAATATTTTTTAGATTTATGATCTTTTTTTTTGCAAATTTTCGAACATTTTATGAAATACTATTTTTTTAAAAAGAGTCAACACAAGTATTTGAAATCCAAGAACATTTTCCAATTCATGAATATTATTGAATCCAAGAACACTAATTTATCAAAAAAAATCAAATCCGTGTTTTTTGTGTATTTATGAAAATTCTAAAATTCATGCGCATTGTTTGAAATTTGAAATACTTTTTAAATCATTGATATATTTTGAAATTGTGAATTTCTGTAAGAAAACTGAACTTCTTTAAAATACACAACATGTTTTTCAAATTAGCGAATATTTTTTGGAGTCATGAACATTTTTAAAATTTGTGATTTGTTTTTGGCATCCTAGATCATTTATTTATCCAAACCTATTTTTTTCAATCCGTGAATAGTTTTTTTTCAAAATCATGAACACCTTGAGAAAGTTGGAACGTTTTTCAAATTGAAAGATTTTTACGAAATTTATAAAAAATAATTTAGAACATCTTTTGCTATCCAGAATTTTTTTAAAGAAGCGAGAAAAACAGAAAACAAAGTAAGAAAAAGAAAGGAAAATAGGGGCGCCAGCCCTGCAAATAGGCCGCCCCAAAACGGCAAGTTTGGGTGACTCCTTTCCTTTTTTTTTAGGCAAGTTTGGGCGACTCCAGTCGCCCTACACGAGGAATACGAACGCCCGTGCATCTATACCTAGCCTTCAGCGAGCCGATCAGGTTTTGCTGTTTTTGTTTTCTGTTTCCTTTTACATTTTTGTTTTTCCATTTCTCCCCTCTTTTATGTATATTCCGAAAATGTTGTCCGAAATATATATTTAGAAAAATAAAGTAATTTCACTAATTTTACAAAAAAATAGTGGGTATTCAAAAATAAATTAAAAAATCCAAACATATTTTAAGAAAAAGCTCATCATGCATCTTAAAAATGATAATAGTTTCAAAAATGTATAGCATATGTTGAAAAAAAATTCATCACATATCTCAAATATTTGCATAGTCTTTTAAAAAAATTCATCGCTTATTTAAAGAAGGTTCACTCTATTTTTTGAAAAAGTTGGCAGGCACTCATCGAATGTTCAACGTATATTTAATAATGTTCATAGGTTATATTTTCAAATATTTAGTTTTGCCTAATTAAATTCATTGTGTGTTACAGAATTGTTCATCACATTCAGGAAATGCTCATGGAGTTCAAAAAATGTTCATATATTATTTTCATAAAAATTATCTGGTATTCAAAAAAATGTTCAGCGTACATGACAAATTTTCTGAAGAAATGTTTAACAATTTTTAAATACTTTGAATAGTTTTTAGATACACAGCGAAGAATTTTTAGTATATGATTATTTTTATAAGAAAATTATGATTTTTTAATACACAATGAACAATTTCTAGATACACATAAAAAACTAATACATGCCAAACATCTATGAAATATGTGTTGAGTATGTTTCTGAAATATGCTATCAACCTTTTTAATGTATAATCTACACGACGAAACACAATTAAAACACGATGACCATTTTTTAAATATGTATCAAAACTTTTTTTCCCGAAAAACTCTATGGACATTTTTAGCATATCTGATGAACATTTTTGTAATAACACAATGAACATTTTTATAGTCGGGAACAAAAAGAACCGTAAAAAAGGAAACAAAATACACAATAGGAGCCGCAAAAAAGAAAAGGAAAGCGAAAATGAAAAGAAAAAAAAGAGAAAAACACCTAGAAAACCATATTAAAAACACTAATAAAACAAAAACAAAATTGCCGGGAGGCGTTGTTCGCCTCCCTCCTTACTCGGCCGGTCCATCACATGTCACTATTTGGAGAGGGTACGCTAGGTCTCGTCGTAAGCGAGATATAACATCCACGATTTTCTGCAGCATCAAAGTCGTCGAAAGATATTAACATGGGGTGTGTCGTGGATAGCCCAATATAATGGGACAAATTAGATGGCGCGGGCCCATTACTCATCAATCCTTACAAGACCATCCTTAAAAAAATATCGCTGAGATCGATGATGTCTTCCTCCTGCACTCGGCGGCGCGCACGCTGCGAGCAAAACTCAATGTCGTCTCTTGACACGAAGCCAGAGAAACATTGTTGACACATTGTTGGGCGGGCG
>NC_057796.1:416926360-416927849 GCF_018294505.1 Triticum aestivum
ATTGTTCTAGAAAAGAACACAACGAACTGAATGACTGCTGCAAATCCAACGATAAATATCGGTGAGACTTAAGCTCAAGGGCTCCTTGACGATGCCAGAGCTAGTTGAGGGTCGACGATAGAAGGAGAAGCACCGCCATCTACCCCACCTGAAGACGCCTTCGAAGACCACATGCATCACAACAACACTATAGAAGAGCAGCAACCAGGTGACCCCCACACCCTCCTCCATGTCACCGATGAGGCGGACCAGAGTCAAGGAAACTTTCTTGAACCGCATGGTGCGGTCATCGCCATCACAGTGCCACCGTCGGGGAACCAACCTCCAACTACAAGAGACCTAGCTTCAGCGCAATGCATCCCATCGTCGGAGCATCAATCAGAACATGAGGGGACTCATTTCCTAGCCGGCAATGACATGCGGAGTTGTGGTGGTTGTCTAGAGTTTTTGGAGAGGGAGACGGCTGGGTACGCAGCCTCCAATACCTATGGTAGAAAACTAGCAAGTTACTATTTTAAAAGTATAATCTTTGTCCTCCTCCTTTTACATGTCCACCATATTTCATTGGAGACTTTTTCTAGTTTGGAGAGTCTGGTCTGGACAAGCAGAAGAATGGTGAATGATGTCGTTGGAGATGGCCTAATGCTGTTCGATATATTTTTTCTGTAGAAATGATTCTCTACAACCGACCGGCTACAATTTCGGCTGGACGGGTCCATGCAGCGCTCAGGCCATCTACCTTATACATTTGCGGGGGCTCCTACTCCAGCTGTTTTCTCCACCTCAGCAACACTATATTCTCTCTTCTCTTTCTTCCCAACTCCACCCGAGCAAGCTCATGGCATCGCCGTGAGCTGTTCCAAACACCACCGCCGTCTCATTGGCCATGACTGCAAGCTCCTTTGTGCACCTCCCGCCATTGGCTCTGACCGACCAGAAGCCACTGGTACAACCGTGTGTCACAAATGCTGGAATCGTTTGAAGCCGGAGCTGGAACCAGCAGATGGGGTTCTTGCCAGTGGCGGAGCTTCAAGCCCATTGTTGTACGGGCTAAATACAAGGAAACAACCTATCGAACGGTGTTCCAAGGCCCAGGAGTAAAACAATTAGTGCACAAATTTCAAAATGTTGGGCGGGCCATAGCCCATTCGGCATTGTCGTATCTCCATAGGTGGTTTTTACAAACCAAGAGCGAAGGTGGAACCAACAAATGAGTTTGCTGGAACGGACTGAAGGCGGAGCTGGAACCAGCAACTGCTTTTGCTGCAAGGGTTGGAGTGTTTTCGACGGCGGCGATGGGCAAAAATCCTGATTTGTTGCAACCGGCAACCACAAAAGCTACTACCGACGAGTTTTTTTGGCTTCGACGGCGTCAGGACGGGATCCTGAATTGCTACGACCGACAACCGCAAAAGCTATTACCGGCGAGTTTCTTTTGCTTCGATGGTGACGGGGGGAAGTACCGACCAGGAGAAGGAGGCGGTGTGAG